>NC_039362.1:195929314-196186411 GCF_003573695.1 Papaver somniferum | reverse complement strand
AAAAATAAAAGAAAAATAAAGAAAAGCAAAAAAAAAAATTATTACAATCCCAAATATAAAAAAAAAGAAAAAGAAAATAAAAATTATTACAATCCCAAATAAATAATTAAATAAATTATTACAAGCCCAAATTTTAATTTAAATGAGGCCCAAGTGGGTTAACTCATGGGTTAGGCTTACTTGTTTTTGGAGGGAAGCCCAAAAATAGGCTTTTAGTCCCCTTTTAGTTGCACAGCCCAGTTGGGCTTTAGGATCGTCCTAGCAGCTCACGTCGAAGCCCAGCAGCAGCAGGTGTAGCAGAGCCCAGCAGCAGCAGCGAAGCCCAAGAGCAGTGAGTTGCAAGCCCAGCAGAAGAAGTTGCAAGCCCAGAGAAGAAGTTGCAAGCCCAGAGAAATTGAGGTTACTGAGCCCAGCTCAGTTGGTTCAAGCCCAGTTCAGAGGTTGCACAGGCCCAGCAGCAGCTTCAGTTGGCACAAGCCCAGCAACAGAGAAAGCAGGCTTTGGCTTTGGCTTTGGCAGCAGCAGCAACAGCAGCAGCTGCACAGCAACAGCACCAGTAGCAGCACTTGCAGCAGCAGAGCAACACTTGCAGTTGCAGCAGCAGCTAGGCAGCTTCAGCAACACTTGCAATTGCAGCAGCAGTTGGCATCAAGTTGGCAGCAGCTTGGCAGAAGCAACAGCAGCAGCAGCAGCTAGGCAGCTTCAGTTGGCAGCAGCAACAGCAACAGCAGCAACTTGGCAGGGCCAACAACAGCAGCAGACTCTGAAAACTTCAAAAATATGGCAGCCAGCTCCCCGGCAGCGGCGCCAAAAACTTGGTGTGATTATAAGATGCACACAATACACTTGCAAGTATACAAGGTCAAGATTTGTAATAAAAGGGTGAGTAGGGGTTTGTCCACAGGGAGAGGAGCATATAAGAAGTTTTCCTAGGCTAATAAGAGTGGCAATGCACTAAGGCAGTGAGCAAAACATGTAAATGATATGAACCAAGGCTTGGAAAGTAAAGCAGCAAAGAAACAGCTAAGAGAAGCAGCAAATAACCAAGGCTTGGAAGCCAAGGGCAGGGTAAGTTCAGTGCACTGACTTCAGTGCACAGTAGCTACAAAGTGCAAGAAAATGAAAGGCAAGAAAAGTAACTGAAATACAAGCACACAGGACTGAAAAATATAAGTGACTGAAAAGGAATTGGTGGGTAAGCCAAGGCTTATGATCCACCTTGTGTCCTAATCAAGTGACATGTTTCTAGGTTATGTTCATTCCTAAGCATACAACTAGAAATGGAAGAACACCAACTTGCTCACTAGTCTACCCCTAGCATTGGCTGTCTTTTGACAGTACAGCCAATCACAGGCTCTATGAGCATTGGCATCTCACATTTGCACAATCAAAACATACAAGGAAGAACTATCCTAGCTCATTTACACTTGACAGTGCACAAGGCTTCACTGAGCCTTGGCCTGAAGCTGATTAGCTCATGCTAACCATGTATAAAACATTCACATTCATCATATGATATAAATTAAACACAAATTGCAACATATCAGATAACTACAAACAGAAGCAATTTTCAACTGTCACTGATAAGCAACTAAAATTTGAAGTTCATAAAAATTGTAGCAAATTCTCTACTGGCTAGTCCAGAGAGGTATACAATGTCCTCTACATACTTCATATGACATCAATTTATACTCAATTACCCAATTAGGGTTTTCCCCAATTTTCCCCCAAAATCAGTGAAATTAGGTTTTTCAAATTACCTAATTTTATGGCACAATTCCTCCCATGTGCGTCGACCCATTCTTCCTCTGACGCTCCTGCTCCATTCCCACGCGCCAATTGCTTCATCTATCAACCTAGTTCACCAAATCCAATCCTAACAGTGATGAGGATGGTGGAGTTGTTGAAATAGATAAATAGGTGATGGGGGGGTGATGATAGTAGTGATGGGTTGTGGTTGTTGTGGAGAGTTGGTGGTTTGGTGGCTGTTTGGTGGCGGTGTGGTGGTGGCAGTGGAGGTGAAGAAGATGGTGGTACGGTTGCAGGGTAATGGTGGTTTGCAGCAGGGGGGGTGATGGAAGAGTGGCTCGATAGAATGGGAGAAGGGTGCGTTTGGGTGGGTGGTATAGGTTCGGTTGCTAGGGTGTTAGGCGGGCGTATCGAGTTTGATGTTCTGCGATGCTGAGTCACTGGATGCGAAGCTGGTAGGTAGATCGGACGGTGATGTGAAGTGAAGCTTGTAGCGACCGTCAGATTTTTTTGATACAACGAAGTTAACGGCTCTAGATGGGGTTAGGTGTTGTAGTGTAAGGCGGAGATATCAAACGTTGATGAACAGCAAGGGAGCGACCGTTGGATTCAACAACCATCTAATCTGAAGGCTTGGAATTTCAGCGCTGTGGTGCTTGGCAGAGACTTCAGATTTTGATGCTCTATGAAGGAGCGACCATCGGATGCTTCTGGGAACTGATCTGACGGCTGAGAACGGAGGCGCTTTTGTGTGTAGAAAATGAGGTTGTGCGCACCATTCTTCGCGGCTTCCTTGCGTAATTTCTCCCGGCTTTTCACTACTTTTCTGCTCTTTTCGCTCCGCGACTCATCCGAACTTTATTTATTACCTAAAAATGCAAAATTAATTAATAAAAATATTTATTCTTGAAAACACTGAAAATACAGAATATGGGATAATATGTAGAATTAATGCATAAAAGATGAGTTAAATTGCCAACAAAAAGGGATAGATATATACAATATTTGGCACTCATCAAATACCCCCAACCCTGAATTTTACTTGTCCTCAAGTAAAACAAAACTAAGGAAATCCTAACTATACCACTGTCGCTGGTCTCTCGAATGCATTTAGCGTATGCACTAAGCCTTTTAAACCACTAAGTGTCCCTAGTGGACGAGTTGAAGTCTCGTGAAGGTTTGCTTAGAACGTACCTACAAAGTTCTAGGTCAAAATATAAGCTCATATTCCATCAAACGTGACATGTGCAAAACAGTTTAAGCTCACAGCAAAATGGAGATGTCAATCTAGCTATCGAAGGCACAATCCTAGCACTGATAACAAATAAGGACATGTGATAAGAGTGTAAAGTGTATCTACACATGTGTAAAGAAAGATCTGAAATCATGACTACTAATCACCAAGAGATAGTTTCTCAGGCTAAGAACTGAGGTCGAAATCTAGCTAGCTGTCCGGACTTTACGAGAATTGTGAATGAGTTGGAGGTATTTCACAATTACTCGCGTTGTACATCAATGGCATACACCCTCCTTGCTTATTACAAAAAACAACAAAATGACTATTTACATGACTCTTATTTACATTGACTATTCTCTTTTTATTTTTGGAACAAGAGATGATGGAATTGATAAATACTTGATTTTTTTGTATTTTTCTGATATATATATATATATATATATATATATATATTTTTTTTTTCTTTGAGAAGGAAACACTTTTGATACATATACAAAAGGAAACAAAAGATTACATGACACTTTGCAAGAGGTAGCCCTTTTTGATGCACCCAGTTAAATTCGATGGTTGTCTTTCTTAATGTAACCTCCACCTTCTATCCCAACCAACCAAAGAACAAGCTAGTCAAGTTTCGTTCAGTATTCTAAAGTGATTGGCAATCGTAACTTCCTATCAAACACCTTGAAGATCGAGGCCATACATGTATTGGTAGATCGTGCGCGTGCAAATTTCTTATCACTATGTGAATTGTGCTAGAATCAGGGTGCCTAAATATCTAGACTAAGACTTCTAATAAAAATACAAATTTGCACAAGAGTCAACATTTCAAGGTAAATGAGCTCCATTTTTTATGATTTTTCATTTTTTTAATTTTTTTGAATTTTGATTTTTCAATTTTTTTTTTTGGAATTTTTCAATTTTTTCAAAAAGAAGAAGGAGTTCGTTTTCAATTATGGCATATTATCATGGTATCTACTCTAAGGTGTGATGATTAAGAAGCACACAATACACTTGCAAGTATACAAGGTCAAGATTTGTAATAAAAGGGTGAGTAGGGGTTTGTCCACAGGGAGAGGAGCATATGAGAAGTTTTCCTAGCTAAGGTGTGTAGTGAGCTAAGGGCAGGCAAGGTTTCAGGCAAACAGACAAGAATGCAAGGTAAAGCAATAGAGAAACAGGCTAAGAACCACAGCAGGGAAAGATAACAGACAAGGAACCAAGGCTTGGAAGGTAAAGCAGCAAAGAAACAGCCAAGAAAAGCAGCAAATAACCAAGGCTTGGCAGCCAAGGGCAGGGTGAGGATTATGCACTGACTTCAGTGCACAAAAGCTACAAGGTGCAAGAAAATAAAAAGCAAGAAAAGTAACTGAAATACAAGCACACAGGACTGAAAAATAAAAGTTACAGAGAGGGAATTGGTGGGTAAGCCAAGGCTTATGATCCACCTTGTGTCCTAATCAAGTGACATGTTTCTAGGTTATGTTCATTCCTAAGCATACAACTAGAAATGGAAGAACACCAACTTGCTCACTAGTCTACCCCTAGCATTGGCTGTCTTTTGACAGTACATCCAATCACAGGCTCTATGAGCATTGGCATCTCTCATTTACACAATCAAAACATAGCAACAGGAAGTAACTATCCTAGCTCATTCACACTTGACAGTGCACAAGGCTTCACTGAGCCTTGGCCTGAGGCTGATTAGCTCATGCTAACCATGTTATGGCAACATACATACATTAACATGGATAATTCATACACAACTAGCAACATATCAGATAACTCAACACATAAGCAATTTGCAACTGTCAACTGAAAAACACTGAAATTTGAAGTTCATAACAATTTGTAGCAAATTCTCTACTGGCTAGTCCAGAGAGGTAAATAGTGTCCTTCTAATACTTCACACAACATCAATTTATACCCAATCACCCAATTAGGGTTTTCCCCAATTTTTCCCCAAAATCAGTGAAATTAGGTTTTTTTAATTACCTAATTTTATGGCACAATTCCTCCCATGTGCGTCGACCCATTCTTCCTCTGACGCTCCTGCTCCATTCCCACGCGCCAATTGCTTCATCTATCAACCTAGTTCACCAAATCCAATCCTAACAGTGATGAGGATGGTGGAGTTGTTGAAATAGATAAATAGGTGATGGGGGGTGATGATAGTAGTGATGGGTTGTGGTTGTTGTGGAGAGTTGGTGGTTTGGTGGCTGTTTGGTGGCGGTGTGGTGGTGGCAGTGGAGGTGAAGAAGATGGTGGTACGGTTGCAGGGTAATGGTGGTTTGCAGCAGGGGGGGTGATGGAAGAGTGGCTCGATAGAATGGGAGAAGGGTGCGTTTGGGTGGGTGGTATAGGTTCGGTTGCTAGGGTGTTAGGCGGGCGTATCGAGTTTGATGTTCTGCGATGCTGAGTCACTGGATGCGAAGCTGGTAGGTAGATCGGACGGTGATGTGAAGTGAAGCTTGTAGCGACCGTCAGATTTTTTTGATACAACGAAGTTAACGGCTCTAGATGGGGTTAGGTGTTGTAGTGTAAGGCGGAGATATCAAACGTTGATGAACAGCAAGGGAGCGACCGTTGGATTCAACAACCATCTAATCTGAAGGCTTGGAATTTCAGCGCTGTGGTGCTTGGCAGAGACTTCAGATTTTGATGTTCTGTGAAGGAGCGACCATCGGATGCTTCTGGGAACTGATCTGACGGCTGAGAACGGAGGCGCTTTTGTGTGTAGAAAATGAGGTTGTGCGCACCATTCTTCGCGGCTTCCTTGCGTAATTTCTCCCGGCTTTTCACTACTTTTCTGCTCTTTTCGCTCCGCGACTCATCCGAACTTTATTTATTACCTAAAAATACAAAATTAATTAATAAAAATATTTATTCTTGAAAACAATGAAAATACAGAATATGGGGTAAAATGTAGAATTACTGCACAAAAGATGAGTTAAAATGCCAACAAAAAGGGATAAATATATACAATATTTGGCGCTCATCATTCGGTATCTTCTTGGTCTGTTGCAGTTTCCTCTTCTTGTGGTTAGCACTTTTTGATCCAGATGACCCACAATTATTCCGGCTACTTCTATATGATTCTATGAGGTGACTAATTCCTTCCGATGTCTGGCTGAAGACTTTAAACTTAGCACTTCTTGGGAGGTAACCCAATCTCATGCAACATGATAATATCTTTCCTTAACCCTTTTGCTTCAAATGGTAACAGTTTCTCCTTGTTCATATGTTTTTAATTTTATCTTTAGAACATTGAGGACAATGTTAGATTTAAGTTTGGGGGTGGGGAAGAAATTTTTTGTTTCACTTTTGAAACTTATAGCGTCACATGGTATCCGGTTAGCTAAATTTACATATTGTTTCTCACCGAAAAGATAGAAATTGGAATGCTAGGGATAACAACCTTTTGAGACATTAGAGAAAAAGACATTGAGTACCTTGAAATTCAGGAGAGAACTTGTTCCTTTTAGAGGGTAATCGTGATGGACCTAACCATACATGATGGAAAGGCAAGTAGGTCATGGAAATGCCAAAAAGACAAAGCAACCTCACAATGTAGTCTTAGTTACTGGATTGCGACTCTCTCTCAGTAGAAACTTATCATCATCAACAAGCGGAGCGACATCAAAATCTATGAAGAAAGTGAAGACGTTTTAGGTTTAGAGGCAACAATAAAAGAGAATAATTCAAAAATCAAAGTTGAAGTTATAAGAGCAAATGATATAAGTTGTTAGAATCCATGATACCAAGACATCACAAGTTGCGAAGATCCAAGTTTTGAAAGTCCTTCTCTCATGGCCATGTAAATTTTTGTCTTGTAATTTTTTTTGTTTATCAAAAAAAAAAAAAAAAGAAACATCATTACGTTCTTTTTGTTCAATAAGGCCGTAGGGAAGACGAAATTTATAAGTCAAGCAAGAAATCGAAGAGAAGAGTTAATTGTCAAGGTTCTATGAGGTTCGAGAGTTTATCATCAACAGTTGAAGACCGAAGAAGACGTTATTTCTACTGAGCACTGTGAGAGAGTCGAAGAAAGATGCATTTTGGTTGCTTTGTTAGTCTGCTTTCAATCTGGAACAAGATCTTTCTAGCACTGGTTTAACTCATCACACGTAATTAGTCCAGCTGTGTAGCAGATGTCCCTCTCATTTTTATCTCTCTCCTAATCTTATACAGCTGTAAAGCAGCGGACGCATCTTACAATGTTTATCTAGCTGTGTAGCGGATATCTCTTTATCTAGCAGTGGTGCGGACGTGTCTCCCCTTTTCTTCAGTCAGCTTTAGAGCTGACACCTTTAATTTCTCTGGCATTCTACTTACTTGGAGATAGGTCGAGAATATGTATGTCCTCATAGCTCTTTGGATACTTGTGACCAATTAGGAGTAAAGGTTTTGTGGGTACACCTCTGGTAAACCCTCCGGAGACAACACTCCGCCGCTAGGGCCACCTAGAGGTTTAACGGCCTGCTGCACGTGCTAAGTGTAGTCTTTTTATCTTTTCAAAAATAAATTTTGCTCGAGGACTAGCAAATAATAAGTTTGGGGGTATTTGATAGACACATTTTGTGTTTAATTTGATATCAATACTATATATTGTTGGCACTCGAGTTTGTACTAATTTTGATGTTTTATGTGTTTGTAGGCACCTTTGGAAAATAAACATTTTTTTGGAAAATTCGGCTCGAAAAGTTGGTAAAAGCCCCGGAGGACACGTGTTATTCGGACTCTCACCGTTGGATAAGGGTCACCCCAGGTCACCCCAAAAGGCATCTGCTATTCGCACCCTAGTACAGGATTATGGGGAGGTCATCTTCTCCATTTGAATTTTGTTTTTGGCGGGAAAATGGAGAACACTTCTGCAGATTTTTGATCGAATTGTTGAACGTGTTCTAGGGAGATTAAATGGCTGATTTTTGGTAGATAGTTGTGATATGGCCTATTAAACACACTGTGGGCGTTTGGTTCGACCATAATTGGCTAGAATCAGCTAAACAATTCACGGGTTGAAAACAGGGCAGTTCGTGTATATCACGGGTTTCACGTGATTTGGAGAAGATTCAACGTGTTTTGTGCGTGCATGGAAGACCCTCACAGCCTGTTGGAGCTTGAAGGAGTTAAATATGGTAATTTGGAGGCTTGAAAACGCGTGAGAAGATGAAACAGGAAAGAAAATATTCCCATAAATATTTTCTTTACTGCCGAGTTAAAGAGAATTATATGGAGTGAATGAGCGAGATTCGATGGGTCTGTTGGCTATAAATACGTTGTTGGGGTTGAGTAGAAAGGGTGTCGAGAGTCTGGGGGGCTGAGGAGATCCAGAGAAGAAGAAATTCGAGTTTTCCCAAACTCGGTTTCTGCTGCTGCTGATGATGATGAACATGAAGAACACGAAGAACGGACCTGCACCAGCAGTCGTTTTTCTACAGTAATAATGACTCACACCTGTGGGTCGTACATCAGGCAGACTTATTTGGTACAGCGTTTGCGACACAGCTGCAGCAGTCTTATTTTTTCACTGAGGGTCGTAGTTCTCTGGTTTGTAACAAATATAATTGTTACAAACCCGGTTTTATTGTATTTCTCATATTCTCATCAAAACAATTTCTGAGCATCAATGAAATATTTTGAGAGGTTTTCCAACATGATGAGCGGCTAATTCCCTCGTAACCAAGGCAATGGAGGAATCTATTCACGTAACATAAATGAGTAACTATTTCATTTAATTATATAATTCACCTAATCGCTACTTTTGCAGAGTTTTAAATTATTTGAATGATTGTCTTAATTATTTTTTATTCAGTTTGATAGGTTATGCTTGGTTTAATCTCTTGATAATCTATGCTTAAGGTTTAAAAATAATGTTTGAGAATCTGTATGATTGATAGTGAATTAAAGATAAAAGAGGACTTAAGAATTGAATAAAGTTTTGAAATATTTATCATTCAATTTTGCATAATAGTGGAATCTAGTGTCTTGGTTACCTCTCGCACCCATTGTTAATATTTTTGTATATATAATTTTATCAAATCTTTAAATTTAATCTTCACAAGTCCGAGAGTTTGAACCTCATTACTACAACATCAATCAAAAATCATTATCAGCAACCGCTTCTAATAGCAGGTCAACCCTCACAACAACCGTCAGGGTCCCAAGGTGCACGGTTAGATCCACCAGAACCTGTAATACAGATCGTGGATGAGGAACAAACCATAGCCGCTGATGAGCAATTGCGGGCAGGAACACCAAATCAAGGGTCAAATCATTTCGCTCAGATGATGGCCAAGCTGACAGAATTAAGGAAGAACCAGAAGGCATACGCAGATGTTGTGGCGATATTAGCACAAGAGAACCAAACACTCAAGGAAAGAATCATTCATAGCGCAGAGGTAGAGAACCAACACGACGAAGCTAACTCCAAGGATGTAGCACCTAATCAAGATAGAAGAATGGTGATCGCAAACAACCCGCTTCCATTGAACCGAAGAGGAGCAAGGAGCATCCAAAGATCAGACCCTGATTACAATCCCGAGAACTCTAACTACTACGACAGTACCACCCTCCTAAGAGCAAAATCTACCATTCGTGAAGAGCACCAAATCGCAATGGAAAATCTGCGTGCTGAGATGCTGGCAGAAATCAAGGAGTTAAGCACTAGGCAGGGAGGCCGAAGACTAGAGCAAGTGACGAAGGAAGCAAACACTACCCCGCTGACGCCACACTTGGCCAGGGCTTCCATACCGCAGAAATGTCCGGTTCTTGCTTTCGATTGCTATGACGGATCAACTGATCCTGCGGCTCATCTTCAATATTATAATCGAATGATGGCCCGTTGGGATAACGAAGACTCCATACTGTGCAGATACTTCCCATCAAGTTTAAAAGGGTCCGCGTTATCATGGTTCGATAACCTGCCATCAAACTCCATCGATTCCTACGACCAACTCACAGAAAAATTTCTAGCCACATACATGTACAACAAGGTTGCAAACACCGGCATGGAAAAGCTATTTTCGCTAGAGATGAAATACAAGGAGACCATCAGAGAATATACTGATAGAAGGCACAAGATTTGCCAAGCTATTGGCAACGTAGATCCCGTGTTTAGTATCAACTGCTACAAATGGGGGATGGACAGGATGAGTCCTTTGTTTGTTGAGATCCACGGGACCATCCCTACCACCGAAGGAGATCTCTGGATAATCATAGAAAAACATGCAAGGTTAGAAGAAATTCAGCATGAAAATCCCAGAGCTCATACTCAACGTCCCACCTGCACAAATTACGTGGATCAAGCCAACGGGTCCAAAAGAGGAATCACAGAAGAGAATCCCAACGCAGAAAGGAAAGAACGAAGGGATGATAGACGAAGAGATGATCGAAAATTTGAAGATCAATTCTATACCAAGCTGAATACCAGTTATTCGCGCATCTTGAGGGAGATCAAGGGGAGGGAGAACTTCGATTGGCCATAGTCCAAGGGAAAGCAGCCTCCTAGATCAGAAAAATCCAAGGATTACTGCGAATACCACTGTTTCAACAGTCTTCAAACAGAAAAGTGCAAAAATCTCAAGATAATGATTCAAAAACTAATCGACGCAGGAGACCTGAAGCAATATATACGGAAGATTGACAACGAAGATAGAAACCAAGAGAGGCAAGCAGGTTCAATTACCATAAGGCAACCGCACCCTCAACACGATTTCATATTCAGAGATTCAAGGACCATCCCTAACCGACCAGATTGGGAAGAGATTGAGAAAACAATATTGTGAGCTTTATAAGATCGATGGGAAAGAGGTAAACGAGCACGAACAATGGATGGACGCGCCCATGACTTTCGATGCAGACGATGTGGAAGAAGACATGGAAGACCATAATGATCCTCTAGTCCTCACACTCCCAATAGCAGGGTGCAATGTCAAGAAAATTCTCATCGATGGAGGAAGCTCAGTCAACGTCCTGTTCTATGACACGTTCAAACATATGGAACTCAACGACGAGCAACTGCTGTCATCTTACTACACCATCTACGGATTCAACGGCGCAGCTACAAAGCCCCTAGGGGACATTGTCTTACAAGTAGACGTAGGGCCCATGAAAGTGGACACTCGATTCAGTGTCGTAGATGCACCTTCACCATACAACGCCATCATCGGAAGAAGATAGGTTCACAAGCTCAAGGAAGTAGCGGCAACCTACCATCAATATCTCAGATTCCCAACACCCCAGGGAGTCATGGAAATTAAAGGAGACCAAGTAACTGCGCGGGAATGTCAGACCTTACAGAATCAGATCAATAACGAGCGGGAAGAAAAGCACCAGTCCCAAAGAGACAAAAATAAGGAAATAACCATAGATACATATCTGGAAGAAATCTCCGGAAAAAGCCTTCTGAACGTAAGCACCACTGGCAGCGCAGAAGCCAGCACCTCCGCGACAAAAGAAGACGGAGAGCCCAACAAATAGCAATCAAAGAATGTTCCTCTCTTGGGGGAACCAAAACCCACGTTTACACCTGTCGAAGCAGCTAAAGAAGTCAACATAGGTACTGAGGGAAATCCAAAGATTATCAGAATAGGCACCTTGATGGATGAAGAAAGAGAAGCCGCGCTAATGAAACTTCTAAAGGAATACGCGGACATCTTTGCTTGGAAATTGGGGGACATGCCGGGAATTGACCCAAAGTTAGTTCATCACGAACTTCGAATAAAACCAGGTACTCCCCCTTTTAGGAAGAAGGTGCACAAAGTAGCTCCAGAATACCATCTAGCAGTTGAAGTGGAACTCCGCAAACTATTGGACGCAGGATTCATCAAAGAAGTTAAGTACCCAACATGGATCTCTAACATGGTCATCGTACCGAAGAAAAATGGAGGAGTAAGGATATGCATCGACTTCACCAACCTCAATAAGGATTTCCCTAAAGATAGCTATCCACTGCCAAGCATTGACCAACTTGTTGAGGCAGTTGAAGGATACGAAGAAATGTCATTCATGGATGGATACTCTGGATAAAATCAATTATTCCAAGAAGAAGAAGATCAACAACATACAACATTCTATACACCACACAGCCTCTATTGCTATGTAAGAATGCCCTTTGGATTGCAAAACGCAGGTTCAACCTACCAAATAATGGTGGATGCAATTTTCAAACCATGAATTGGAAGTACGCTGGAAGTATATATGGATGATATGCTCGTTAAAAGCAAGCTGCGCAAAGATCATCACCAAGACCTAAAAGATATTTTCCAAGCAATGAGAGTGCACAAGATGAAGGTAAACCCATAGAAGTGCACTTTTGGTGTCACTTCCGGAAAGTTCCTCGGATATTTGGTGACGAAGAGGGGCATTGAAGTCGATCCCGCTAAAATTGAAGCCATCGTAAGAATGCTATCCCCAAAGAATTTAAAAGAAGTTCAGAAACTCAATGGTTCGCTGGCTGCGCTGGGGAGGTTCATATCTAGGTCCTCGGACAGATGTAAGCACTTTTTTAACATTCTCAAAAAAGGAAGAAAATTCGAATGGACGGCAGAGTGCGAGGAAGCTTTTCGAAATATCAAAGAATACCTGGCTGAGATCCATATATTACAAAAACCAGACCCTGATGAAGTGTTGGCACTATACATAGCAGCAACAGAAGATTCAGTCAGCGCAGTATTGGTTAAAACCAACACGAAGATAGAGCATCCCATCTATTACATCAGCAAGACTCTGAACGTAGCAGAAAGGAACTACACGAAGATCGAGCAGCTCATCTTGGCATTTGTATGGGCAACCCTGAAACTCAAAACTTACTTTTTGACTCACTACGTCCGTGTCCCATGCAAAGCTCCGCTAGAAGCAGTCCTTAAAAACACAGGAAAAGTAGGCAGAATTGCAAAATGGAATACTCACCTAAATCAATTCAATATCATCCATGAACTACAACACTCTCAGAAGTCACAAGTATTAGCATATTTCCTAGCAGACTTACCATTGGATAACTGCGAAGAAGTCATCATCGAAGGACGAAAGGTGATGGTTTTGAAATAGTGATTGTAGTAGATAGTGGTAAAAGGGGTTCTTTTCGAACTTGTGAAGGTAACTCTTTTTTTTAGATTTAAGCAAATAAATAAATGAAGGAAATTAATAGTAATGTCAAGATTTTAGAAGGATTAAGGCTCAGGATTCACTACCGCTTCAAGTTGATTGGTTATAAATAATATTTCAGAAATTATTATTAAGCTCTTTTTCTTATTAAATCACTTTTTAATTTAAAAGGTGTCCAAATATTAAGTTGTAATCCTTAATCATGTTTTATCAAAGAATTATTCTAAGCATAAAACATCAAACTGATTCACAACTAATTAAGAAAACCATTTTCTCCTTTTTTTTTATATTTATCCAAGTGAATTAAATAAAGTAAATAATTAAAGAAATTATAAATACAAATATTACCAATCAAACATGACTGAATTGATCCTCCATTGCCTTAATCACCAAGAATTTAGCCGCTCATCATGTTGGAAAACCTCTCAAAATATTTCATTGATGCTCAAAAATGTTTTACAATGAAGAGAAAGACAAGAAATTGATGTAAAACAGAATTTTGCGACCCCCAGAAGACGTCCAGTGTCAACGACAGAGCTGAAGCGATGTTGTCATTGAAGAACTACGACCCACACTGGACAGTCGATGGTACTGTTGATAAACGACGGTCTTGGAGAGTCTGTTCTTCACGTTCTTCCTCCTCGCAGCAGCAGCAGCAGCAGCAGAACCAGAATCTCTGCAACTTGGATTTTCTTGCTCTGTAGTGCTCTAAACCTCTCCCAATTCTCTCCTAAAACTCTCTAACCCTTCTTATGACTCGAACCAACACTTATATAGCTACCAAACCCCCAAAAATCTCGAGTGAATCCGACTTCTTCTTTTTCTCTCTTCTCTGCGCTGTTGAGAAAATATCTCTCTCTGATCTCCCTGTACGCGTTTGTTAGCTATAAATTTTCTACCAAACTCTTATCAAGACTTGAACAGGACCAAGTATAGTTTACTTCAGCGCAAAACTCTCCCAGAATCTCTTGAAAATAGCTTTGAAAGTTAAACAGAGAGTACGTGTCCTGGTTGGACTTTGATCCATTCTCCCGGTCATTCCAGCCCAATTGGTTGGGTCCAATCGATCGTAACATACTTGTTTACTCAATTACAGCCCATTAGTAGCAAATACAACAATTGAATCTCCAAAAATCACGTCCAAAATTCGATCACCAAATCTTCCAGTGCTGTAACAAGTCTTCCCGCCAAAAACTCATTTTTGAATTTTGAGAAGGAATGCCCCCTATCCTCTGATGGGGTGCGAATAGAAAGTGGGGTTGAAATGAAATTCTTGGGTGGAAATAACCAAATCTTGGGTGCCTTTAGTAATTTTTCTTGGATGTTTTCCGGACTTTTCCGGGATTCCTCCGGGGTATTTCTGAGTGTCTCCAACATACTTCTGGTGTGCTTCTGGTACGTTATCTACGGAGGTTCAAATGCCACATTTTGAGCCAATTTCGCCGCAAAACCTTATTCTTCCAAAAACACCTACAAATAAATAAAATAACCAAATAAGTACGATATCGAGCACTAACAATATATACAAATGAGTTATATTAGACACATAAATGCGTCTATCAAATACCCCCAAACTTATTATTTGCTAGTCCCGAGCAAATCTAATCTACAAAATAAAATCTTAACTCACTGTCGCAGGCATCGTCGATTGCATTTAGCGTATGCAATAAGCCTTTAAACCCCTAGGTGGCCCTAGTGGCCGAGTTATAGTCTCGGGAGGGCTTACCAGAGATATACCCACAAAACCTGTACTCCTAATTGGTCACAAGTATCCAAAGAGCTATGAGTACATACATATTCTCAACCTATCTCCAAGTAAGTAGAATACCAGAGAAATTAAAGGTGTCAGCTCTAAAGCTGACTGATGAAAAGGGGAGACACATCCGCATGACTGCTAGATAAAGAGATATCCGCTATACAGCTAGATAAACATTGTAAGATGCGTCCGCTGCTTTACAGCTGGATAAGATTAGGAGAGAGATAAAAATGAGAGGGACATCTGCTATACAGCTGGACTAATTACGTGTGATGAGTTAAACCAGTGCTAGAAAGATCTTGTGCCATATTGAAAGCAGACTAACAAAGTGACCAAATGTATATTTCTTCGACTCTCTCATAATGCTCAGTAGAAACAACGTCTTCTTTGGTCTTCAACTATTGATGATAAACTATCGAACCTCATAGAACCCTGACAATTAACTCTTCTCTTCGATTTCTTGCTTGACTTATAAATTTCTTCTTCCCTATGGCCTTATTGAACAAAAAGAACGTAATGATGTTTCATATTTATTTTTTTTTTCAAATTTTTTTTTTTTTTAAATAGAAAAAATTACAAGACAAAAATTTAAATGGCCATGAGAGAAGGACTTTCAAAACTTGGCTCTTCGCAACTTGTGATGTCTTGGTATCATGGATTCTAACAACTTATATCATTTGCTCTTGTAACTTCTTGTAACTAAATCTTCAACTTTGATTTTTGAATTATTCTTTTCTATTGTTGCTTCTAAACCTTAAAACGTCTTCACTTTCTTCATAGATTTTGATGTCGCTCCGCTTGTTGATGATGATAAGTTTCTACTGAGAGAGAGTCGCAATCCAGTAACTAAGACTACATTGTGAGGTTGCTTTGTCTTTCTGGAATTTCCTGACCTACTTGCCTTTCCATCATGTATGGTTAGGTCCATCACGGTTACCCTCTAAAAAGAACAAGTTCTCTCCTGAATTTCAAGGATCTCAATGTCTTTTTCTCTAATGTCTCAATAAGTTGTTATCTGTAGCATTCCAATTTCTATCTTTTCGGTAAGAAACAGTATGTAAACTTAGCTAAGCGGATACCATGTGACGCTAGAAGTTTCAAAAATGCGACTAAAATGTTTCTCCCATACCCCCAAACTTAAATCTAACATTGTCCTCAATGTTCTAAAGATGAAATTAAAAGCATGAACGAGGAAAAACTATTACCACTGGGGGAAAAGAAATAAGGAAGGATATTACCGTATCACATGAACGCGGGAGCCTCCCAGTAAATGCTAAATTTATAGTCATTAGCTAGACATCAAATACCTCTAAAAGAATTGTCACCTTCCAAAGTCGTATACCAATAGTCGAAAAAGTTGTGGGTCCATAATACCAAATAGAGCTAACATCAATATGAGACAACTGCACTGGTTCAGAAAAATGAACAGAAGGAGCACATCCTCATCTAAGGTTTCTTACAAGACAACCGGATCTATCCAAAGCCTCCAGTTGGGCTTCATAAGAGTGTCTTGAAAAATAGATTCATCCGAAAAATGGGTTTCTAATATATGGATTTCCTCCTGAACAGTATCAGGCGGATCAGGTTGTGGAGTCTGAATAGACTCAAGCGATACCTCAGATGCACTAGGCTTGAGTCCCAAGTTAGGGACTTCTACTGGGGATAATTGACAATCTCTACCCCCAAATTTAGGGTAATCACTATTCACCGTAAGACCTTTAACTATGGATTGAATTTCCGGATCCGGAGAGTATTTAAAATACTCTAGAGATTCTTCTAGTTCACTACCCCCAAACTTAGAGTTTTGGGTGTCTCTAGATAAACTAGTCACAATATTCCTAATTTCTAGACCATCACGTTCCTGAAAAAGGTCAATTGCTTTCTCTGAGTTATAATCAGGTGGATCATCCTCTAAATTCTTTTGAGGTATACTAGCTATAGGACTTATATGTTTCATATCCTCTATGGTCATCCCTATAGTTTCCTTATTGTGTTGAAGCACGGTTACTGGCCTAATCTCATGATCACTATCCAAACCGGAAGTTATAGGAAAAATCTCAGATGGGCCTACAAATGCATAATTGGGGTCCAACTTAGGAGGATCTTTAGGCTCTTTGAAATAAGGGCTCAAGGTAGATTTGGTAGCTAGTAATGGTTCAAACCTAGATTTCCATCTATCGATATCTAACATAGGAATAGAATCCAACAGAGCATTTACTTGTTCAATGTTGCTATCATCGTCGAAATCCAGGCTAAAATGGGATAAACAACACTCCAATGTATTTTCCGATACGATGTTTGGTAATGACTCCTGAACTAAGGTTCCTATCATGTTCACCTCTTCAATACATGTGCTATCTAGCTCAGAATGTAGCTTGTTTACATTAAAAATATTCAGCTCAATAGTCATATTACCAAAAGATAGATTCATAATACCATTTCGACAGTTTATGATCGCATTAGACGTAGCTAAGAATGGGCGACCTAAAAATCACAGGTATTTGGTTCTCTGGGTCGGGGACATGTTGGGTATCTAGGACCACGAAATCCACTGGATAAATAAACTTGTCGACATCAATAAGAACATCCTCGATCACACCACGAGGGATTTTAACGGACCTATCAGCTAACTGGAGTGTTATCTGGATAGGTTTCATCTCACCAAGTCCTAGCTTAAGGTACACATGATATGGCAGTAAGTTCACACTGGCTCCTAAGTCAAGCAAAGCTTTCTCAACACGGTACTTACCTATTGTACAAGAAATGGTATGGGACCCTGGGTCTTTATACTTAGGAGTAATGGTATTCTGAATAATAGAACTCACATGACTAGCTATGAAGGATTTCTTCTGGACACTGAGCTTACGCTTTCGCGTACACAAGTCCTTAAGGAACTTGGCATAAGAGGGAATCTGCCTAATTGCATCTAATAATGGAAGGTTGATATTAACCTGCTTAAAAACCTCCAATATATCATTAAAGTTGGACTCCCTCTTAGTAGGAACTAGCAGCTGTGGGAATGGGGCTCTGGGAACAAAGTCGGGCTCAACAGGACCCTCATTGGTCTCTTTGGAGACTCTATCAGTCTCCTCATTTTCTGGCTCAGCAGGGTGAACTACAGCATGTTCATTATCAGGCATGGAGACCTTGTTGTCAACTTTCTTTCCACTCCTTAGGGTTGTGACATCATTCACATGATTGTACGATTTCTCTCCTTTGGGGTTAGGATCAGTATGACTAGGGAACCTTCCTTCTTCTCTCTCATTGATAAACTTAGCTATTTAGCCGACTTGAAGCTCTAATTTAGCAAAAGACTGGGCACTATTCTTAAAATTCTGTTTGGTTTCCTCTTGAAAATTACCTTGGCTTTTTACTAACATTTCCTGGCTTTGTGATAGCATCTCCTGGCTCTTCCTTAATATACTAAGGGTTTCGTCTAATCTAGCTATTCTATTCTCAGATGGGTTCTGGGTCTGACCTGAAGAGTTCTTAGTATAACCAAAACCTGGGGGAGGCTGAGAATTACTAGACTGGCCTTGATTCTGGACCTTAGACCAAGAGAAATTAGGATGGTTTCTCCAACCAGGGTTGTAGGTTTCTGAGTATGGGTCAAACTTCTGACGGTTCTCAAACCTAGAGTTGTTATAGACAGCATGGGCTTGTTCTTCACTAACTTGACCTTCCCAAAATGAATTATCGGGCTCTATTCCACAACTAGAGACTTGAGAGGCTCTATTAGGTTCAACAAGGGACCTATTTTTAGACTGACCCATTTCTAAAGCTTCTAACCTTCTGGACAAAGCAGCAAACTTAGCATCTGACGCAAAACTCGTATCTACCATATTGGTGCTACTTCTATTGACCAAGAGTCTTTTAGGGGGTTCAACACAAGATTCCCACTGTTGGGATTTTTCAGCGATAGCTCCTAAGAAGGTAAAAGCATCATCAGAATTTTTACTAGTGAACTCACCAGCGCACATAGACTCAACCATGGCTTTGGTCGAATAGTCTAAACCATCATAAATAATCTGTACGAGTTTCATATTATCAAATCCATGGTGAGCACACTGAGATAGGAGATCATTGAATCGCTCTAAAAACCTATAAAGAGACTCTCCCTCTTGTTGCACACTAGCACTAATTTTCTGCCTAACAGCTGCAGTTTTATGCTTAGGGTAGAATTTCATATAGAAGGCAGCGATAAGTTCCTGCCATGTTTCTATGGATTCAGACGGTAGGTTGTTCAGCCAGGTCTTGTCTTTGTCTCTCAAAGAAAAGGGAAACATCTTAAGTTTCAAGACTTCATCGGTAAGGTCCTTTATCCTAATTGTCCCACAGATTTCCTCAAAGTCCCTAATATGAAAATAAGGGTTCTCATCATCTTTTCCTAAGAATATAGGGATCATTTGAAGAATACTAGGTTTTATCTCGAAATTAGCCGTAGTGGCTGGCAATTTAATGCATGAAGCTCGGTTGGTCCTAGTTGGGAACATGTAATCTTTCAAAGTTGCCATCGTTGGCACAACTGGAGTACTAGGGGTACTTTTGTCACTCAGAGATAAATTCTCAAAACTGAAGTTTCCAAAAACAGGGCTCTCCAAAGAAGAGTCTTCGAGCTCCCTGCTTAATTCAGAAGAACTACTAGGTTTTTCGCTAATCAATCGACCTAGAGTATCTCTTTTCCAAGCCCTAACAAAATCGGGCATACACTAAAAAGAATTCAAAAATAAATAAAAATCCTAACAAGAAGGTTCTAGCAATCACACAGCAGGCTGACTCGACTTTACCACAGCAAACCTAAAGATTTCTAGCAAACAACAAGCATGATGGCTCCACTTAGATTGTTTCTAGACCAGCTTATAATCCTTCGAAAGAGAATTCGTTACAATTTAAGCAAACCCCTCCGGAATCAATCCGAGTTTAAGCAAGTTGAATCGAGGCGAGGGAAGCTCAGTGGAGATTTGATACCCAAAAGAGTAACCAATATTTTTCGAATGATTGTCCTGTTAAGATCGATACCCTATAGGTCTCTTTCTAGTCCAAATTTTAGGCTTAGGTTCGCTTTAGGTTTCGTTTTCCTAAGGCGGGCAAGAAGGGAGCGGTGATGAAATCCGAACCCTTATCTTGTTTAGGCCAGGCCTTGCCCTTTACTAGGAATTTAAAAACAGTCCATATTCAAGTCCTCAACATATATTCACCTTAAGGAGTCCAGTAACCCGCTTGCAGGAGATTCGCGGGTGTTTAGAATTTTACCTCCCGTACCAGACGGGCGAAGAACCGCTGAAGTCGACTCGGGCCACGACTCCTATGCCGTGTGCGAACCCGAGGGGCCGAGACGATATTGTAATCGTCGTCCTTACCTGCAAACAGTTTATATTTAAGGGTACCCTTCCGTAGGGTATAAAAAATAAAGTGCAAAAACAAAAATGAAAGCCTACAAAAAAAAAAAAACAAAAAATCTCTCTCTCTCTTTTTTTTTTCTCTTTTACAAAATAAAGAAAATCTTCTTCTTTCGCTCCTTTAGCTTTGCTTTTCGCTCCCAAACTTTAAGTAAATCACCACAAGCTTTGGCAAAATTTTCTTTCGCTCCAATCTTCAAAAATCTGCAAGGAAACAAAAAAAACCCAAAAACGTAAAGAAGAACAAAAATAATAATAAAAATAAAAATAAAATAAATCTAAAAAAAATGCTACCTAAGCACAAATCCCCGTCGGCGGCGCCAAAAATTGATGGTTTTGAAATAGTGATTGTAGTAGATAGTGGTAAAAGGGGTTCTTTTCGAACTTGTGAAGGTAACTCTTTTTTTAGATTTAAGCAAATAAATAAATGAAGGAAATTAATAGTAATGTCAAGATTTTAGAAGGATTAAGGCTCAGGATTCACTACCGCTTCAAGTTGATTGGTTATAAATAATATTTCAGAAATTATTATTAAGTTCTTTTTCTTATTAAATCACTTTTTAATTTAAAAGGTGTCCAAATATTAAGTTGTAATCCTTAAGCATGATTTATCAAAGAATTATTCTAAGCATAAAACATCAAACTGATTCACAACTAATTAAGAAAACCATTTTCTCCTTTTTTTTTTATATTTATCCAAGTGAATTAAATAAAGTAAATAATTAAAGAAATTATAAATAAAAATATTACCAATCAAACATGAGTGAATAGATCCTCCATTGCCTTAATCACCAATAATTTAGCCGCTCATCATGTTGGAAAACCTCTCAAAATATTTCATTGATGCTCAAAAATGTTTTACAATGAAGAGAAAGACAAGAAATTGATGTAAAACAGAATTTTGCGACCCCCAGAAGACGTCCAGTGTCAACGACAGAGCTGAAGCGCTATTGTCATTGAAGAACTACGACCCACACTGGACAGTCGATGGTACTGTTGATAAACGACGGTCTTGGAGAGTCTGTTCTTCACGTTCTTCCTCCTCGCAGCAGCAGCAGCAGCAAAACCAGAATCTCTGCAACTTGGATTTTCTTGCTCTGTAGTGCTCTAAACCTCTCCCAATTCTCTCCTAAAACTCTCTAACCCTTCTTATGACTCGAACCAACACTTATATAGCTACCAAACCCCCAAAAATCTCGAGTGAATCCGACTTCTTCTTTTTCTCTCTTCTCTGCGCTGTTGAGAAAATATCTCTCTCTGATCTCCCTGTACGCGTTTGTTAGCTATAAATTTGCTACCAAACTCTTATCAAGACTTGAACAGGACCAAGTATAGTTTACTTCAGCGCAAAACTCTCCCAGAGTCTCTTGAAAATAGCTTTGAAAGTTAAACAGAGAGTACGTGTCCTGGTTGGACTTTGATCCATTCTCCCGGTCATTCCAGCCCAATTGGTTGGGTCCAATCGATCGTAACAGACTTGTTTACTCAATTACAGCCCATTAGTAGCAAATACAACAATTGAATCTCCAAAAATCACGTCCAAAATTCGATCACCAAATCTGCCAGTGCTGTAACAAGTCTTCCCGCCAAAAACCCCTTTTTGAATTTTGAGAAGGAATGCCCCCTATCCTCTGATGGGGTGCGAATAGCAAGTGGGGTTGAAATAAAATTCTTGGGGTGGAAATAACCAAATCTTCGGTGCCTTTAGTAATTTTTCTTGGATGTTTTCCGGACTTTTCCGGGATTCCTCCGGGGTATTTCTGAGTGTCTCCAACATACTTCTGGGGTGCTTCTGGTACGTTATCTACGGAGGTTCAAATGCCACATTTTGAGCCAATTTCGCCGCAAAACCTTATTCTTCCAAAAACACCTACAAATAAATATAATAACCAAATAAGTACGATATCGAGCACTAACAATATATACAAATGAGCTATATTAGACACATAAATGCGTCTATCAAAAGGCAACAGGACTACCAGAAATGGACGAAGGTAAAGACCATATAGACATCTTGGAACCAAAAAATCCTAGGCAGCGGGAAGTCCTCGTAGATGGGTCGAAAAATAAATAAGGGGCGGGGATAGGCATCGTAATCACCACCCCAACAGGAGACATGATCATACATGCTTTCAGGTTAGAATTCAAGGGGCATACCAACAACATAGTTGAATATGAAGCAGTAATGCATGCCCTTCAGTTGATAATAGAAATGGGCATAACTGACGTGCGTCTGACAAGCGATTCACATCTGGTCATCCGACAAATAGGGTTTCAATATAATGTTTATGACAGAACATTGTCAGTATACATGGAATTGGTGCAAACACTGACATCACAAATCCCAAACATCAAATTCCGACACCTGGAAAGGAAGGAACTCAGGCACGCGGATGCCCTGGCCTACATATCATCGATGCTCAGAAGCGAGGACGTCAAAGCAATCAAAGTAACCAGGATTTACGAGCCTTCAATTGATATTCAAGAACTCTGCGTTGCACAGCAGAGGAACCACGCAGAAGAAGATATTGCAGATGATGACGTGGGAGAATTCATCGCGGATGATTTCCAAGAAGACGACATCATGGCTAAGGCAGATCAAGATGAAGACTTCAGCAAAGAAGAAGATTGGAGATCTGAGATTCATCTTTTCCTAAAAGAAAGAATTCTACCCTTGGATCTAAAGCAAGCCAGAAAAATGCAGTCAAAGGCAGGAAGATATGATCTGAGAAAATAAATTTTGTACAAAAAATCTTTTCTCGGACCATTATTACGTTGCCTATCCAGATCCGAAGGACATTTGATTTTGAAAGACATACACCGCGGCGATGCAGGCAATCACAGGGGAATGAGATCCCTAGCAGATAAGGCGAAAACTCAAGGATATTACTGGCAAACAATGATACGAGACGCTGCAAGAATGTCACGAAGATGCGAAGAATGCCAGCGTTTCACCAAAAAAATCCACACACCCGCAACAATGTTAAACCCAGTAGACAGCCCTTGGCCATTCTCAAAATGGGGCATAGACATCGTGGGTCCCCTAATCGAAGGATCAGGGAAGAGAAGATTCTTGATAGTGGCCACGGACTATTTCAGCAAATGGGTAGAGGATAAAGCCCTGGCAAGGATTCGAGACACAGATGTCTTCACATTCATTTTTCAAAACATCATTTGCAGGTTTGGCATACCAGCTGAGATTGTATCTTACAATGGCAAGCAATTCCAGGGAAAAACATCGACTTACTCTTCGATACTTTCAAAATTCGAAAGAACAAGTCAACACCAATTTACCCTCAAAGAAATGGTCAGGCAAAAGCCACAAACAAAACCCTCGCACTCATCCTCAAAAAGAAGTTGGACGAATACAAGAAGCGTTGGTGTGAGCAAATACACAACCTTTTGTGGGCTTATAAGAAACTCGAAGATCATCCATGGGAGAATCCTTATTCTTAATCACATATGGAGCCGAAGCTATTATCCCAACATAAATAATCATGCCAACTACGAAGACTGAAGCATGGGAAAAGAACCTCACAGCGGACATGATGTTGGAAAGGTTGGATGATCTAGAAGAGAGGAGGGAGGCAGCACTACAAAAAATGGAACTATCAAAGGAAACTAGTAAGGGAGTATAATAAGAGGGTTAAGATTAGAAATTTCGTAGAAGGGAAGTATGTGCTGAGGACCATTCCCCAATACCAACGAGAAAAGAAGTGGGGCAAATTAGCACCAACATGGGGGGGACCCTTCGTCATACATGATGTTGCAGGAAATGGGTCTTATTATCTGCGCAACCTATAAGGGGAAATCCTCAAACACCCATGGAATGCAAAATATCTCAAGCCATACTACCCGTAGAGGGAAACGCAGACTTGCATCTACGTGAAGAGCGCTAGAAGAAGAAAACTACGCTTGCGATCGACATGTTTCTATCTCTGAGAGAGGAATAACAAACCTCAACCTATCAATCAAGAAAACTTTTGGAAAAAAATAGTCAATACATGGAGCAACATAGTAACAAGACGACTGCGTTTAAATATAACACCTCACGAGAACCTTACACCTGTAAATACAGCCTCCGCGTCAATACTTCATCCTCCTTTTTTTTACTATTTGCTACCTCAGAGGTTCCATCAATGGAATTCTTTTAAATGTAACTCAACAAACTGAATAGACACTTTAACCCTCTTTCACCCGTGGACGTAGACATTCTGCTGTCGAACCACGTAAACACTGGTGTTAATTGTTGTTCTATTTTACTTGGGGAAAGTAGTCACCTACAATCTCTCGGGACTCCCCTATCAGCGTCTATAAGTGTAGGACCATGGGGAAGGCATCCAACAGAAAGAGATACCCAACCAATCTTATGGCAGGGGGTTGACGGAATGAACGTACACTCCAAAAAACTCATATCCTAGAACGCTGCCCCGACCCCCACCGTATGGGAATCCTCTGGCCCAGGATTATCCAGCGGGGTGACAGGTCTCAATACGTTCACGAATATACACATATCTTCGGGTTCGCACTCAAACACTTCACTTACACTTATGGAAGCGGGTCGACGGAATGAACGTACATTCCAAATAACTCATATCCTAGAACGCTGCCCCGACCCCCACCGTCTGGGAATCCTCTGCCCAGGTTTAGCCAACGGGGTGACAGGTCTCAAGACGTTCACGAAGATACACATATCTTCGGGTTCGCACCCAAACACTTCACTATCCCTGATTACATTCAGTTATATTCCAAATTAACTATAACAATAATCCATTCATTAAAAGTTGATTACAGGCTTGGAAATGATATGCGGAAACAAGAAAATACAAAAGGAATCTCACGAATCCTCATAATCAACAAAGATCAACTCTCTACCAAAATCTACTTGGATGTTTCAACCCCACCAGCAGGTTTAGAAATCTTCCCCTTCTGCGTTGAAGGTACGCTCACACCAGAGGAAGGGCCTGAAGAACTAGATGTAGGGGGCGGGGGTTTCTCACGCCGCGGATAGATCTTGATAAGGCCATGCTCGGTCTTAAGATCATACTCAATGTTATCCACAATTTTGTTAGTCTCTTCCACTAGTTGACACCGAGCCTTGTACGCAATAACAGTATTCATCATCTCAGCCTTTGACAACAACGAGGAAAGGCGACTCACTTCCTTCGAAGCGGCTTGGGCAGCCTCGTCCCTTGCTGTAGCTAAACCTTTATGATAATTAATCTGACTTTCCTGATGCACTAATTGAGAATGAGCCTCCGCAAGCTCTTCATTTGCAGTGCGAAGCTGTCCCTGGATCTCTGCAAGGAAAATAAAAATGCAGATGGTTAGGTTCAGGAAATTACAGAATCACACTCGATAATATAAGCATATACCTTCGACTCTCGCCGAAGATATTTCATATTCGTTAACAGCAGCATCACGGGCTTCACCAAGAAAATCATACTCATCTGACAACTTCTTATAATCCGCTTGAAGGGCTGAAAGGGCGTACTGACTCGCATCTAATTCTACCTATTTCATTGAATCCAAGTGACGAAGATGATTGACCTCATTGTTTAAACCCTACAGACCCTTGTTGAGCCGATACATATTTACTTCAAGATTTCTCTCATCCTCAGCTTGGCGTACCACATCATCCCTAGACGCAGCTAAAGCTTTGCTAAGAGCACCAGCCTCAGCCCTAGCGTTATCTCTCTCCCTAGCAAGATGCTGAAGGTAATCTTTAACATCAGAAGACTGAGAAGAACGAGCTTGACGCAATTCTTCTTCCAAGAGATTGATTTTATCTTCCAATGATGAGACCTTTTCTCGGGATTCACGAAGATTATCACGCGTCCACAACAACTTTCCATCAAACAAACGACGATCATTGTTATATTGGTTTTGCAAATCAATCATTTGGACTCGTCTGACCCGCCACTTCAAATCAATCATACTAACTCAGGAACTCCACCCACTGAAGATATGGTAGGGGAGGGAGACTCAGACAGAACACTAATTACAGTAAAGGACAACAACAAGGAAGAGAACAGATAATCAAACCTGTAACAGCCGAAGAGTTCTTCTTGGCCTCCTCCAACTCACTACGAGCCATAGCAAGATCCATGCGAAGCTTCTCCTCCTCCTTGCCTTGTTGTTCCTTAGACTTGAGGAGACTCTTCAACTCACATATCTACCTATCCCTATCTGCAATGACAGTCTCAGCCGTAGTAAGCTCCTCTTCCCGAAGACAAAGCTTAGCCTCTAACTTAAGGGATTTGGCCTTAAAAAACTGGTACAACATGTGATTGCAATTCTCACTCCTCATCATCTGCGAATCAGAAGATTAGAACACCCAGACTCTAAAAATTGCTAAAAATTGATGCTAGGCAAAATGATAAGAGAACTCACCTCTAACATCCGTTGTTGGGGAAATCCATACTGATACCCATCATCCAACGCCATCATATCAGCAACAGTCGAGGGAGCGTCGACTACTAGAGCAGCCTCCACGGCCCGAAGATTCTTATCCCACGCTTCTGCAACCTGGTCCTCGGGAGACAATTGCATCATTTTACGGGTATAGGCATCAGATCTCTTCTCACCCTCCACCACAGGAGATGGATTGGGTACGAACATCAATTTTTTCTTCTTAAACCAAGCTAAGATGGCATCATCACCTTCAAGGATCAGTGACTGAGGAAAATCATCTCCAGAAGACCCAACCGAGGCCTTACCCATGTCCGTGAATTTAGCATCCGAAGAGTTCGAGGCTACTCCCTCATCCAAATCTGGAAGGTATCTAGCACCACTCCAATCTGGAACATCACTAGCATCCACGACTCTCTTTACCTTTTCATCCGCCTTGATAGAATTACCAAGCACATCCCAATCATCGTTTGGGGAAAGCAGGTTGAACTCAGAAGCCAGGCCCAGGGCAGCGTTTATGTCAAAACTATCCTCCGCAGAATAAATCCGACCAAAGGAAAACTCCTGAGACATAGCATGAATTTCACCACCAACACCCTCATCACCAAGGCCAGTGCTATCATCACCAGCATCACTGCAACCTGCAGGATTAGCTTCGGCACCAGCATCATGACACCCTGCGGGATTAATTTCACCACCAATACCGCTGCCACCAGCGGTAGTATTCCCTTCAACAAATTCTTCATCATCATGACCTGGAGGGGATGTATCAGTACGCTCTTCTATATCAGACACATCTTCATCCTCTCCAAGCTCAGTCACAGGACTGTTAACTTCTTCATAAACCTCCGCCTCCTCGATTGTTGCGGTGGTGGAATGCTTGGGATTTATCCTCCTCTTTTTCGTCTCCTAAAAAGACAAGGCACAAGAATAAAAATACCTGACTTTGAAAAAAATTAAAACTACCTCAACTAAAGGACAAGGCATATGGAAATCTTACCTTGACAACCGCAGCATCCTTCGCCTGAAGATCAGCATCGGAACTCTCTTCGTCATATCCATCAACAACATCGAGGGTATATTTGAAATTCATGCCCTCAAAATTCAAATGCCAAGGACGAAAATTCCCACAACGAGCAGGAGGAGCCGCATGTATCTGGCTATCTGCGGTAAGACGCCATCCTTGCGGACCTGGAACCCACCCCCAAGCCCAGGGACCAACAACCTCAATAACAGTTGCGTGCCATTCGTAGTCATGATCACGCTTGATCTGCTCACGAGTAGGAAGCACCAGTTTGTTAGTAGAATTCTCTGTACCCGGGAAATACTTCACCTTAGCACCACTTACTTCACTCAGACGGCGGATCTCACCACGAGGAGCGGCAATATTCCGAAGACTCACACTCCACGGTTTACGATTCCTACTGTTAACATAGTCACCGAAAGACTTGTTAAAATTCTCACGCGTATACCACCCCCTTTCCTCAGGATTGGGAACATTAAGAGTCATCATTGTCTCTCCTTTGCTCCGAAGATAATACTAAATCAGTGCACGAAGATAATTCCCATGAAGTTGGGAAATAGAGCGACAGTGTGTGTTATTCGAAGAACCCTCTCGACCAGCCAGCACATCATAATAAAAAGAATCCCCAGACTTGTACAAAGGCAACATAAGACCCGCTTCAAAGGCCCCCACTGTGGTCAGCAGATGAAATTCATCAAACTTATAGGTCGATATCATCTCATAAGTAATATCATCATCAGCAGCGTAAAAACGAACATCGAATAGAGGAAGACCATACTTTTCCTTGAAAACCTCCATATCAATATGTTTGAAGGTCACTTTCTTCTCCCCAACAGCTACGCTGCGTATCTCCTGAGAAATATCCTCCTCCTCCACGGGATCAGGCGCAGAATCCTTTGACGGGTTTCTATCGGAAGCGTTTCTCTTAGGATGAACCTTAGATGCATCAGTCTTCGAAACCACTTCTTTCGAAGGCCTCCCCTTGGGTTGAGACACTGGAGGGGGAGGTAGAAGATGTTGATGAGACGCGGAAAGAGGCGCCACTGACCGAAGAGGTAGGACATCCCGCGTTCTCTTAGGATCATCACGCAGATTAACTAAGGGACGAGAAACATCATACCGAGAGCCAGGAGCCTCTTTTGGCCGGTCCCCCTTCTGCGAATTCCCTCTATGCGACTCACCCCTCTTAGAAGTTAAGCGCCTCTGACCAGAAGAAGACGAAACCCTATGAACGCGGGCATCACCTTGGGAAGATTTAGGCGAACCTCCACCAGGCGGAGAAACATCAGGATCCCTACGCGGAGGAGATCTACGCGGACTAGCCGGTGGAGTTTGATAAGAAACCCGCGGATGGTCAGCCATGTCTACGTAGTACACAAACAAGTTTCAGATTTCCGCGGAAACAAAACGAAAATCAAAAAACCCAATTTCATCCAGTTCTTCATAATCATGAATCAGATGGAAAATAAGAACAAAACCTAAATAAAAAGGGAAAATAACAAATAGGGGCAACCATGCACGAAGGAAGATATCATTAATGTTTATAATGACGAATAGGGGCAATCATACACACATCTATATATATGTTCTTCATCACAAACACATATAGCAACAACAGAAAACAAATATATTTTTCAAAAGATAATCAAACACAGTAGAACCACTTACCTATAAAGGAAAAATCAGGGTCGTGAAAAAAGCCTCAACGAACAACAGCAGCAGCAGAAAGCTTCGAGGAACAACAACAGCAGCAGCAGAAAGCTTCGAGGAACAACAACAACAATAGCAGAAAAGCTTCGAGGAACAACAACAGCAGCAGCAACAAAGACAAAAACAACAGTAGCAGCAGCAACAATTAATAACAAGGAAACAAAAGCAGAGAACAAAAAATAAAAGTTCTGAGGAAAGAGAAGGAATGAAATTTATGACTAGAGAATTTTCATATTCCTTCTCATATATATATACAAGGAGAAATAAAACCGCCCCACTACCCAAGAAGAAGTTATTCCAAATAGTGGGGAACGTTCCCTAAAATATAGTAAAATAATAAAGAGAAGATGAAGAGAGTAACAAAGAGAAATAAAACCGCCCCACTACCCAAGAAGAAGTTATTGCAAATAGTGGGGAACGTTCCCTAAAATCTAGGAAAATAATAAAGAGAAGATGAAGAGAGTAACACGTTTTTTCTTCCCACTTCGACTAACCGCCCAGTAGGATGAAAAGGGGAAAATTGTAGGTACACATTTCATCTTCCGCCACATGTCCACAAAGATACACGTGGAGGACATGCGGCTGAGAGCATCAAGATATGATATCACACGTGGACAGCCAAGAGACGCGCCTTGTCAAGATAGTGTCGCCTCCCACCAGATCCAACGGTATAGGATCGAGGAGACGGAAACACTAGAACACTGCAAAGCACTGTAGGATAACCCAAGAGTCACTTTATCCTATCCCCAGAAAGATCTAAGATCTACGTCTGGGGATAGTCAGAATGACGCAGACAAGACAGGGGCAGAAGACAGCTGTCTACCGCGGACAGACATCTCAACTACCCGCATTAAATACCCTCAAACAACATACGTGTCAGTCAGCCTGTGGAGGAAGCGCAGATAGCACTGAATATTCAAACGGAACACGCAGAGAGAACCGAGAACACGAAGACCTCTGCGTAAGCTGCACAAGACACAAGAGGATAAGGTTATAACGGGCTTCAGAAGTGGACCCCACGTAACCACCCTATAAATACCCCTCTCTCCCAAGTGAAGAAGGGGCGGAAAACATTGAGAAGAGAATAGGAGAGAGACAGAGAGATAGAGAAAGTGTAAGTGAGGTTCCTCCTGCTATGCAGGCTTATATTGGTCTCAAAGTCATTCGACTATTTCTGTAACCCTCACACATATAATGAAAAACCCAACCCCGGAGACAGAGATCTGAGGGAGAATCATGTAAGTTAATCGATTCGTCTATGTTCATACATTTATACTTTATATGTTCAATTCGATACTTATGGTATTTCATGTTCGTACATTTTATACTTCATCCACTATTTATCTTATTGTATGAGTTAAGGACAATGATTATAGTTGATGAGACGAGGAAGAGTATTAGAACTCTGAGTCAAGGATTCGACGTAACCAATCCATTCCCTTCAGGCGCAGCCTATTACTGTATTGTCATGAGTCGGCGCGCATTGTTTGTGAATACTCAGATGACATTGATCCGTGTGTTCACAAACGGGTTGAGATTTTAATCAAGTTAGGAGTGGGATAATGGGATTGGAATAGTTGGGGGGTTATAAAGGCATTCTGATCCTCATTTATGGCGATTTTAAGTTGAAAGTTGGAGCTGAGAATTGACTTGCTACAAATTTCTCCCTTCTTCTCACTACACCGTTCAAGTGGAACGTGTTTTCACCTACTCTAATGTCAAATTCAGTATATTTACCAATTTAATTGGAGTGTACCAAACCAGTGGTTAGGGAGGTTTTGTATTATACTATAGATTTTTGGTAAATCCTTATCGGTATGGGAGAAACTTATTTGTTCCTAACTTAATGTGGCAGTTGGGGCCTGGTGTGGGTGGTGCATAATTAAAGATTCCTTAAACAAACCTCTTGTTTAGTTTTCCGTTCGTTCATTTGAGGTTGATATTTGAGAGTTGCATGCAAATATCCTGGTAAAAGCTAGTGATTTTAATTGATGTAAAGAACTTTCATGGTGGGGACTGGTGAGACTCACACCAACTCTCTTTTTCTTTGTGAAGTTATTATATGTAGTGGAACCATTTTCTTCTTAAACGGTTAGAAAATTGATAGGCACGTTCTAATGATCTTAAGAAGGAAGGAATATTTTCTTTCAAAAGATGTGTTCAGCTCAGTGATATAAATAATAATACATTTAGGGTTTAAAGTTTAAACAGAGCATATTGTCAATTCTAGATCTGCCTTTCTCTTGAATCAACGTTGTTAACAAGAGTCTTAGTATTGAGGGTACCGATACCCATTTCAGTAAACTGGTACTCCTATAACTAGCCTTGGTCTTTAGTGTGTGTCTACATCTTACATTAAGCCTGAACTAATTAAACCGACAATGACATACAGGACAACAAATTTACAGGTCATCATAACACTATCCCGTCTAATTCTAAATACCATATGTGGAGTGGTATTAATATGGATGGTGTAATGGTCGGAAACTTCATTTGTTTGATTAAATTTGATGATAAACCTCATATTCATGCAAGAGTTTCTTTAATCTCAAGTATTTTTTTTCCTTCACACTTAGTATTCGTTAGTCCTCGAGCAAACTAAATAAAACTAATCCTAAATACAACAACTCCATGTCGTTGAGAAATCGGTTGCACTTAGCATGTATAACAAGCCTTTAAACCCCTAAGTGTCCCTAGTGGACGAGTTATAGTCTCGTGAGGGCTTACAAGAGGTATACGCACAAAACCTACTCCAATATCTCTCCTTGGAAGAACCACTAAGGATAGACACTAAGTAGAAAGCCAAATAATTAGCTTGCATAAGTTCTTTAGCTACAAACATCCCACATACATTCCAATCATCACACACAAGCAATTACTTACGTGTGACGTTCAACCTGATTGCAAAATTCTACTAAGATAGTCATTGTACTTGTTGCAACGTTTATCACAACACTCGCATACTGAAATCACATGGATATATAAGAACATGGAAATAGAAAAGTGAAGTGTGCAAATGTTAATTAATGTGAAAATGTTACCCACAATACTTGTATGAATGTCGTCAAAGGATTCTTATTTATAGCGCAATAGTTGAGAGAAGCACCCATTTAACTTGACCACATGATTAGATACTCTAAGCCCATGTTTCCTTTCAGCAAGTATGTGATTGTTGTCTTAGATCCTGCATCGCACACTTGTTTACGCGACGGAGATAGGGACAACGTTTCACACATACTGCTATCCAAACGTCAAGAACCTCATCAATGGTCTTTTTGACTTGCTATATAATGATGATATGGTTTTTATTTTCATCGACTACATGATTAGATACTCTAAGAACATGTTCTTTTTCAGCAAATACGTGATAGTTTCCTTGGATCCTGTGTTCCACGCTTGTTTAGGCGACGGAGACAAGAACAAGGTTTCACATGTATTGCTATCCAAGTGTCGATAAATGAAGAGGAGCCTTATATGCATTTTTTTTGCGGCTCACTCTTTCTGAGTGTAAGCCAATTGTCTATGGGTCTTTTATATACTCAACCAATAATTACCTTGCTACAACATCCACGGTAGTATCAGGATCCCACCAAATCACTTTAGAGAAACATATAACTGCAAAAATAAAAAGAAAGTAATTCAGTAGTGATTAATTACGAGGATGATTCTTTCAAATGACTACCATAGCTGAGTTTCGCATTTAATTATGAACATATATATTTAAGGAATTTAGAACGATAAAGTGGAACTCAATCCATAGATGTAAGAACTGTTTCAACCTAAAAAGGTTTAGTGTGTCATCCTAAACAGCTCATAATCAACTCTAAAACATGAAGTCTCAAAAATGAAAGAAATCAAAGAGTATTATATATATAATACAAAACAAAACTTGGTTAAGTTAGGCTAGATAAAGAGCGGCCGAGATTTGTTTAGGAGGGATAAATCTACGACCGTGATTTTTTCGACTGACCATTATAAATACTTTATTAATTAGTGTCCTATTAATTTCTCATGATGAATGATTAATTAATTTTTCATGGTAAATGTTCATTTAATGAATCTAATAAATACATATTTTTATTAGTAAATAAGTTTATTAAAAACTATATATATTGGTCGGTAAAGAATCTGGTGCTGACGAGTTTCAAACTCAGGTAACTGGTAGCATCACCCAATGACTTTACCACTGTACTATAGTGACCCCGGCTAATAATTAATAATTCTTAATGGTGGTAGTGAAAGAAGCAGCAGGTGGTGGAAACAGTGGCGGGTATTTGTGAGTGGTGGAAGTGGTGACATTACTGCTGGCGGAAAAAATAGTGGGTGTGGCTGGTTTTTACGTACGGTGGTAGATGTTAGTGAATAGTAGTGGACAATAATAGTTTTTTGTCTTTACAAAATGGACAACATTTTATTGTGATAGAAGTTGTTGCCTGTTTTTAGCACAACTGGTAAGGACAAAACACAAATATTTTTAGGAGGATACTAAATCATATAAGACAATATGACCATGACCGATGGATCACCCAAATGGGAACCAGCTATTTATAGTACCCGATCGAATAAATTACGGTTTTTAGTATTAAAATAATTGATTACATTTCCAGAATACAAAACAAAGTTTGGAAAAGTTAAGCTAGATAAAGAACGATCAAATTTATACTTGCAGAACATAAATCTTCCGCTATAAATAATCACATTTAATTAAAATTTAATAATAAATGTTCAATTTATATTTCATAATAAATGTTTCTTTAATTAATCATATGAATATATTTTTGTTAATACATAATAAATTTATTTGATACTAACCATATCAGTAAGCATTAATGGTGGTTGTCATGGTGGGGATAATGATGCTGGGTATTGGTGAGACTGGTGGAGTGGTGACGATAATGTGGTGGTGGAAGAAGTAGTAGTAGTAGTAATAGGGTGAGAAAAGGGGTCCTAAGTAGGTAAATTAAGCACTAATGGTGGTTGTGATGGTGTGTGGTGGTGGTGGATCTGCGGTGGGGATAATGGTGGTGGATATTGGTGAGACTGTCAAGTGGTGGCGATAATGTGGTGGTGGAAGAAGTAGTGGTAGTAAGGTGAGAAAAGGTGTCCTAAAATAGGTAAATTATTTAGTCACCCTTGGTTAATTTTTCTTTGTTTTGTTTTAATTTTATTTTAAATTTTCAATTTACTTTTTTTTTATTTATTTTTTAAAATTAAAACAATTTTTAAAGGGCAGATTTTTCCAAAAAAAAAAAGACGTTGTGATTTTAAGATTTTTCGGGTAGGGGGCGGGAAGAAGAATGAAACCTATAAAAAAATTTGACAAAACACAAGGCTACACGCGAATTAATTGTAATCCGTTCAGTTTCTCATATCTCTCTTTATTCCCCTTTTTATTGTCATGATTTCTGTTTCTATTATTTCTCTCCTACTTAATGGGATTATGCAAGGCTACGCGTGAGTTAATTGTAATCGATTCAGTTTCTCACATCTCTCTTTATTCCCCTTTTTTTTTGTCATGGTTTCTGTTTTTGTCATTTCTCCCCAACTTCGTTTAATTATGCATGCTTAAGAAATAGTTCATGATAATAGGTAAAGAGACAAGATTAGAAATAGATCAAGAATTAAATATTATTTTAAATTTTAAGAAAATGAATAAACATAAATCTACGTAAATTAGGAACCCAACAATTTAAATCAAAGAGAAAAATTAAATTCTAATGCTAACAGATTTTGCAAGATTAATCTAATTGATTTTAAAGTAAATTTAGGTGTTTTTAGTTTTGTTACAATTTTGGTGAATGACCTTTGATGATATTTTTCTGAAGTGGTGAATGAAGTAATGTTCTACTGCCCATAGAATTTTCTCTAACGATTAACTATGTTTGTCCAAAGGGTGTATGACTTACATACAGAATATTAAAATATTCGAGGATAAGGACATATTTATTAACCAACTCCTCAAAACATTTTGACATGGATCGATCGGTTCGATTCTTCTCTGACAGTTACGACATGTATGAATCACATTTGAAACACATATCCTTGACCGTGCCGTTACGGCACGGGTTGAGACCTAGTATATATATATATATATATAATAAATGCAACCAAACATGTGTAACTATTCCGCCACTTTTAAACTCAACATTGTCCTCAATGTTCAAAACCGAAAATTCTGATTTATGACATAATAGTCCTGAAAAACTCAAACATTGTACCAACGGGTAGGGAACTAGCAAAAACATTCTAAACGAAAGTTGTTTTCCTATGTCCTTTATATAAGGTGTCAAAAGGGAACAGTATTTCCATAAAGAGTCTGACTTTTATTGATTCCGAACTGACAGTCATGCAGTCTGAAAAAGATCTGGAAAAATTCTGAAACTCAAATATCCAGGCCTATTGCTCCAACTAAACAGACTTTGAATTTATATTTTCTTTTTGGAATAGAAAGGTGAATCTGTCCTCTTTAAAAGTTGGGGTCAACCACTCAAATCAGACTATGCATCAAGTCTCGAGAGCCATTTTTGTGACAAGTGCGCAGTCATAAATTTCTGACGGGAATTCGTCAAAATGTTCATTATATATATAGGACATTGTAAAATCTAAGATGGGAATACAATATATGATAGGCAAAACTAAGGAAACTAAAACCAAAAGGGATATAGATACAAAACCGATGGGTTGCCTCCCATGTAGCGCTTAGTTTAATGACCTCATCTCGACTTGGCATTCCAGTTATGCTACTCCTCCAGAGGGAGTGAATCCTGAAGTTCAATTACGTCTACATTCTCTATAGGAAAATTTTCGTAATATGGCTTCAATCTGTGTCCGTTGACTTTAAAAATTGTCCCTGTAGTGAGACTATTAACCTCAACTGCAACATAAGGAAAAACATTACTAACAACAAACGGTCCACCCCATCGGGACCTTAGTTTACCAGGAAATAACTTAAGATGAGAATTAAATAGAAAAACTTTTTGACCCACAACAAAACTCTTCCGAGATATCATCTTGTCATGGAAAAATTTCGTCTTTTCCTTGTATATACGAGAACTCTTGTACGCATCATTATGTATCTCCTCCAGATCATTAAGTTGTAACTTCCTTTCTTTCCCCGCATCGCCATAATCCATGTTGCACATCTTTATCGCCCAATATGCCTTGTGTTCAAGTTCAACCGGAAGATGACAAGCTTTTCCATAGACCAACCGATATGGAGACATACCAATCGATGTTTTGTACGCCGTTTTATATGCCCAAAGTGCATCGTTGAGCCTATAACTCTAATCTTTCCGTGTAGTGTTAACGGTTTTCTCAAGAATGGATTTAATATCACGGTTCGAGATTTCGTCTTGTCCACTAGTTTGTGGGTGATACGGCGTACCAACCTTGTGTGTTATGTTGTACTTTTTGAGAAGAGCATGGAAGGATTTCTGAAAATGTGAACCTCCGTCACTGATAACCACTCTTGGTGTACCATGTCTAGAAAATATATATTCCTTCGCAAACTCACAAACAACTTGAGAATCATTAGTAGGGGTGACTTTAGCTTCCACTCATTCCGAAACATAATCCACAACAAGAAGTATATAAAATTTTCCGTTAGAATTGACAAAAGGACCCATAAAATCAATTCCCCACACATCAAATACTTCAGCAACAAGATTTGGCGTGAGTGGCATTTGATTTCGAGCACCTAGATTGCCCGTTCTTTGACATCTATCACAAGATTTTCAAAAAATATATGCATCCTCAAATAGGGTAGGCCAATAAAATCCAATTTCAAGTACTTTGAAAGCGGTACATTTAGAACCAAAGTGACCACCACATGCATAAGTATGAAAAAAAGTAAGAATACATTGAAATTCAGAATTAGGTATGCACTTGCGAATGATTTGATCATAACCGTATTTCCACAAGTAGGGCTCATCCCACATATACTGCTTGGCTATTTTCTTAAGCTTAAGCTTTTGAAAATTAGACATTGTACTAGGTACTTGTCTAGAACCAAGTAGTTCACTATATCCGCGTACCAAAGTGTTGAATCTTCAATTGAGAAAAGTTGCTCGTCTGGAAAACGATCTTGTAGAGGAAGTTCTTCTTCGGAAATAAAAAGTCTACTAAGATGATCAGCAACAGTATTTTCAACACCTCTTTTATCCTTAATTTCATAATAAAATTCTTGCAATAGTAGTATCCATCGTATAAGTCTTGGCTTAGCTTCTTTCTTCTTTAATATGTACCTAAGTACTGCGTGATCAGAACATACAACCACTTTGAACCCACCAAATAGGATATAAATTTTTCTAGTGCAAACACTATACCCAAAAAATCTTTCTCGGTGGTAGAATAGTTGATTTGTGCATCGTTTAGGGTACTAGATGCATAATAAATCAAATGAGACAACTTGTCTACTCTTTGACCCAAAACGGCTCCAACTGCATAGTCACTTGCATCACACATTAATTCAAATGGTAAAATCGTGACTTGATAATTGGTGCAGTTGTCAACAACTCTTTTAGTTTATCAAAGGCGTCCTTGCACTCCTTATTGAAGTCAAAAATAACCTCTTTTTGCAATAATCTGCACATCGGCATTGAGATTTTGCAGAATTTCTTGATAAACCGCTTGTAAAAACCTGCATGACCAAGAAACCAGCGAATATCCCTCACCGAAGTGGGGTATTTTAAGATTCTTATTAAGTATATCTTTGCTTTGTCAACTTCGAGCCCTCGAGAGGACACATTATGACCGAGCACTATTCCATGGTTTAACAAAGTGCATTTCTCCCAATTTAAAACAAGATTAGTGTCTATGCATCTTTTCAGCACAAGTTCAAGATTTTGTAAAAAGTTTTGAAATGAATTTCCATAAACACTAAAATCATCCATAAATACCTCAATTATGCGTTACACCTAGTCAGAAAATATACTAACCATACACCTCTGAAAAGTGGCAGGCGCATTGCAAAGACCAAACGACATCTGTCTATAGGCAAACGTACCAAAAATACAAGTAAAAGTAGTCTTCTTTGATCTTCCGGTACAATAAAAATCTGATTGTATCCCGAATAACCATCCAAAAAGCAATAATGTGAATGTCCCGCTAACCTCTCTAACATCTGATCAATGAAAGGAAAAGGAAAGTGATCCTTCCGGGTTGTTGTATTAAGCTTTATGTAGTCTATGCACACCATCCATCTTGTTTGAAATATTTCAGGAACAAGTTCATCATCTTGATTTCTAGCAACAGTAACACCTGATTTCTTAGACACCACTTGAACCGGGCTAACCCATTTGCTGTCATAAATTGGGTAAATCACCCCCACACTTAGTAATTTGAGGATCTCTTTCTTCACGACCTCCATCATTGGGGGTTTAAGCCTACGCTGAGCATCACGTACATGCTTAAAATCATCTTCTATTAGGATTCTATGCATGCACATGGATGGACTAATGCTTTTTATATAATCAATTGTCCAACCAATATCCGTTCCGTGCTCTATCAGAACCCTAAGTAGACGTTCTTCTTTTATTTGGGTGAGGTTCATTGCAATAATCACCGGAAGCTATTCCTTCACCCAAGTACGTGTACTTTAAGTGATCCGCAAGCGGCTTCAGTTCTAGTTTAGGTGCCTGCACAAAAGAAGGTAATGGAACCTCATTAGTGTCGTGTAAAGAAATATAAGAAATATTATCCTGTTTAGCTTCTTGTAGTGTTGTTAAAGCACCACATTTCTCCACCAATTCTTTGCATAATTCAACGTCCAGGTTCGGCTGTCCGTGAACGTCCAAAGAAATTCTATTGCATAACACAACTCCAAGTTCATCTTCGTTGCTCAAATAAAACATTTTTTGTGCTCACGAACCAATACCATCAATGGAGAAAGCTGAGTGAACATCACTAGGATAGAGCATGGTTTCAAAGATATTGAAACGTATGATCTCCTTATCAAATTCCATAGTGAGTGAACCAGTATTGACATCAATCTTCGTCTTTACAGTCTTCATGAACGGTCTCCCCAGAAGTAACGAAGTAGATGAACATTTATATCCATTTTTCATATCCACAATGTAGAAATCAACCAGAAAGATTAACTGATTCATTTGAACTAACACGTCTTCCACGACTCCATTAGGATATATATTGGACTTGTTATCCAATTGAATAGTGATCTTTGCCTATTTTAAAGGTCTAGGGTTCAAAGAATCATAAACATCGGCTGACATAACACTTATGGATGCTCCCGAATAAAGAAAAGCACGCTCAAATCGTCGGTTACCAATGGTAACGGGAACTGTGAACCCACCAGGATCTTCCCACTTTGTAGGCATCTTCTAAAGTAACATAGTTGTATCGCTTTCGTCCACTTGAGTAATATCGTTAGAAATCAACCTATCCTTCCTTGTACACAAATTCTTCAAAACCTTGGCATACCTGGGTACGGTTCTGATTGCCTCAATAAATGGAATGTTGGTGTGTATCTTGCTGAAAATGTCCATGATCTCCTTGTCTTGAGCTTGCTTCTTCGACTTGGAAAAACGACTAGGAAAAGGAGGTGGAATAGTAAAAGTGGGGATCGTATCCTTAGGTTGGCCGTTTGAGGTTGGCTTTTCCTTAGGTACGGTTTCCGCATCTACTTCCTGTTCAGCATCGTCACCAGGTACGCGTACTGCCCCTGTATCCATACTTGAATCTCTTGTTTGTCTTCCAATACTTAATGTTACCGCATTAACGTGTTCTCTTGGATTCACTAAAGGTTGTGATGGGAGTGTTGTATACGCATGATCCTTTATAAGATTCATATCAGTTGCCAGCTGCCCCACTTGAGTCTGCAAGTCTTTATATCATTCTTTTGTTGATATTGCAGATTTTGTTAGTGTATCGCCTTTTTTTTTGGGGAAGCTTGATCTTGCTTTTGCATCATAGCTTTCATCATCTCTTCTAGACCGGAGCTCTGGTTCTGTTGTTGAGGTTGAAAAGAATTATGTCGCCTAAAAGCTGGCATAGGAGCCTCGGCTTGCTTGTTGGCATAACTGAAATTAGGATGATCTTTCCAACCATGGTTATAAGTGTTAGAATATGGGTCATACCATTTCCTTTTATTAGGAAATAAAGAATTAACCTCGCCTCTTCTTCGTATGGTGGAGAAACTACCGAAGTTATACGATGAATCGCCTTTTCAATGGTGCTTAACCGGTGCTCTGTATTTGGAGATTCTCCCATCTCGCTTACTCTTCTAACATTTGAGTAGTTCCTTGTATAAAATTGTTGTGCATTTAAGGCCATACTCTCAATCAAACTAATTGCTTGCGAGATTGTCTTCTCAGTGAGTGAGCTACCAGCAGCTGCATCAATCAAATTTCGTAGCTATGGAAGTAATCCTTAATAGAAGTATTGAATAATGAGTGTTGGGGATATTTTTTTTATGGGGTCAACTTGCCACTAACTTTTTGTACCTGTCTCAGTATTCGTAAAGAGATTCCCCAGTAATATGAAGAATACCACTAATCTCTTTACAAACAGATGCTGCCTTAGAAGCAGGAAAATACTTTTCCAGAAATAGCTTTTTCATCTCATTCCATGTTGTAATACTCCCTGTAGGAAGGTAATACAACCATTCTTCTGTTGAATCTATTAAAGAGAATGGGAAAGCTTGCAGCATTGTTGTATCACTGTCTTCGGTACTTTGCCTAAGACTTGTCATCTTTTGTTGAAATTTTCAAAGATGACTATTCGGATCTTCACCTGGAAGTCCCTTGAACTTTGGTAGATAAATAAGTAGATTCAGCTTCAGCTCCACTGGTTAGTGATTGTAATACACAGTGGTTGCGAATTTAAGCATGGAGATGTCAACTCTCGCAGCTTCCTCTCCAAAGGTGGAGGTGGTGGAGGATTTGTATCGTATACCATTTCCTCTGAAGATTCTTGTTGTGTTTGATGACGTGCTTGAAGTATTGTTCCTCTACGAGTTTGAATATCACACCTCTGATAATCCCAACCTTCGTGCCAGAGATTAAGTACCTGAAACCACAAATCTAGAAAACAAAAATTAAAAACTAAAAAGAAAATTTAAAAACAAGAATAAAACTAATAAAAATAACAACTAAAGCTACTGACTGCTCCTCGGCAGCGGCGCCATAATTTGATGGGATGTCGTAGGCTCAACAAGTTAATAATCTTATTTCCACACAATTAACTAGTAATATAATGGAAGCAAGGATATTTCCCACGAAGAATCTCCAGGTCTCATTTATTAGCGTCGTAGTGATACCTAGAGGTTGCGCTAGAACCATTACAGTTTGATTCGTCGAATCCCAGCAAATAAAACCTGCTCCCGCCATTCCCGGGTGTCCTCTAGCAATCCCATCTGTGTTGATTTTTATCCAATCCGGATCTGGTATGGTCCATCCTACTAATATCATTGTTGTTTCTCTAGTATTTGTTGGGGGTGCTCTGGATGGTGTATCCCCGGGTAAAACTGGGGTAAATCTTGTTTTGTCCATTCAAACTCTTATTGTTGTTGCAAGGTAAGTGCCAAGATGTTGTCTGGGATTGTACGATATTTTATGAAAACTAAATCATTTCTGGACATCCAAATGTTCCAGAAGAGAAAACAGCAAGCTGATATATACGGGGCATGGATTGTGTTTTCTAGAATTTTGGTAATGGTTGTTTGATTGTTTATTGTCATATGTGAGTTGATGTTGTTTTGGTTTGTTGATATGCGAGATAATTGGAGATTCGAGGATGTTGCTGGTATTGGGCAGTGAATAAGCATGTGCTCCGTTATTTCCGGTTCAGCGTTGCATCGGGGCATTGGTTGGAATTTGTGATGTTAATGCGGTGTAAAAGAGAGAAAGTCGGGAGACCTTCATTTACAGCTTTCCACAAGAAAAGCTGAATTTTTGGTGAACAAGGTAAGTTCCACAAGAATTTAGTCGGGGGTAGGGGGTTTATATGGTGTTGGGTGTCTTGTTGTTGTATTAAACAACTGTACCTATTGGCGCGCAGTAGTGTATTTTCCAAATTTTAAGTGTGGCCAAATGATTTTATCTTGAGGCATATCTAGAGGAAGGTGTATGTTTAATATGTTTTGGATAGCGGTAGGTGGGAGGTGATTCAGTTGTTCATGGTTCCAATACGGGTGGAGGGGTCAATAAGATTAGAAACTGATTGGATTGGTAGCACTGGTCCGGGTTTAGGTTTTGATGGTGAGGTAACCAATTTGCTTGGATAACTGTGTCTAGAAAATTTCTGATACGAAGAAAACAAGTTTTTGTAATGTAGGTATGAGAAATGCCAAATTTTTCCATTGTGGGATGGAAGAGGAAGGTATTGGAGTGTTTTCCTAGAAGATTGGTTGATTTTGGAGATATTTCTCATTATATAATCTAGAGCAAATGGAATTAGGTTGGCCATGCATGTTTCATATTCTTTTCGTGAATAAGGATTTATTGTGGTGATTACTTTTTATTATGCCAAGACCTCCTTTTCATCCACCTGAACCCAATATTTTGTAGGTTTTCTCACTTCTTCCCTCGAAGCCTACTGGGAAAAAAAATCATGGAGAAACCCCATTTGCTCGGCTAATTTCTCCTTTCTACCGGTCCTAAGGATGAATTAGGCTTCATTAGTGCTAGATCGTGGTTTTCCTAACATTTTTTATCTGGATTCTATGGATTTGAGGAATCATGGTTTGGTTGTTGGTTGCTGCTATATCTCTTGGAATTGGCACTGGTGAAGATAGATTTACAATTTCCTTGGGTGTTGTCTGTCTGCACCGTTCGTTCTCTCTATCTCGATTTACATGTATCAATTTGTGTGAACCTTAGGGTTTTCTATTTCGGACAATTGAATGGTTTTCATTTTCTATTGAATACGTTTTAGGGGTTTTCCTTACGATGAATTTCTAGTTCTTTCAGATTGCAATAACAGAAAAAAAAAATAGCTTACACCTCCGTATTGTTTTCAATTCAATTTCTGCAACCCATGATCTTTGGACTAGTAAAAATGTCTTTTTAATCAACCCCCTCACCACCTCCGTATTTTTTTCAATTCAATTTCTGCAACCCATGATCTTTGGACTAGTAACAACTAGTAAAAATGTGTTTTTAATCAACCCCCTCAACATCTCCATGATCCTTCTATCTAGGTTCCCTTTAAGGTAGTTTGGTTTATCTTTTTTCCTCCAGATTTTTCTTGTCAGCACTTCATTGCTGGTACTTTGTTTTAGTTGTTGGTTTTGTTAACTAGGTTCCTTAGAGCTTTGTTAGAATTAAAATTTAGTCGGTTTGTTAACCAGGTTCTTCAGATATTTGTTAAAAGTTAAAAATGTTGTTGGTTTAGTTAACCAGGTCACTTGGAACTATGTTAGAAGTTATAGTTTTGAAGTTAGTTAACCAGGTCACTTGGTTTTGAGGTTTGGGTTATAGTTTTATTGGACCCTGCCTATTTTGCTTTGTCAGTGTTATATGTTTTTAAAACATAACATTTGTTTTCAGGGACCTTTTTGTTGCATCTTTATGATCCAACTTCGATCTGTTTTGATTTTGATTCAATGCAAAGGCTGGGTTATGTGTTTCATTTTGGATTCATGGTAACAGTTTGTATTTCTTTGACTACCTAAGATTAAATCTTTTAATTAAGATTGTCATGTCAGTTGCCTGAACAACCTTCATGAAAAATGATAACGAGAATTGCTAGTGCCTCCTCCACGTCGTATTACTACTACAGTTTCAAGACCTTGTATCAGACCTATTCTGACAAATGCAACATATATGTACCAACTTCCTATCAACAACAACAATTACAACAGAACACCACCTTCACCTCATAAACCAAGATCATGTTTCTCACATAAAACTTAACTTTCTTTTACCACAGTCAAGCACTAATAGCTTATGCCTGTAGGAAATCATTTTTGGGTCGGTGGATTCTCAACCTTGCATATCTTCAGGTCTCGTTTATTTTGTAGTAGTAATTCTCTGTAGTGTAAGCCTCTGTACTTTGCGTGCATTATGTTTTTGTTAGAGCATAGCTCGGTCGACCTCGCATGCGTTGCTATCTCAAACATGTTTGTCAATGTTAGTGATCAAAACTATGAGTCTTGATTTCTAGTCTACATAGCTAAGTCTCGGACTAGGATAGAAAAGTGTAGTTGAGCTCAAGGACTTCATGGCGATTCATCATACAACGACGAAGATCTACTTAAGGAACCGTGGAACTTCATCACCAAAAAGGTATGTGAAGACTTGAACTTATCTATCACTCAAAAGTCTATCTCTTCTATCTCCTACTTCTTATGAGACAAAAGTCGTATGCTATATAGACTGGATCATACACATTTAATATTTCGAGCCGAGTATATCTCACCTATCTATATCTCGAAATTATGTGTTGGTAAAGTGTTTCGCTTTGATCGGGTTTATCTTCACCTAATGACGAAAGTCATAATGTTTCAATCACTTTGAAAATCTCTTTGACGAGAAATAGTGTAACAACTATATAACGTCCTCTAAGAATGTTTCAATGGTTGGAATGAGAGTTTAGGTCAATATAACCAATGATGGATATAAGCATTGTGTGGTAACAAATATGTGCATAAGTCATATTCCTTAATCTGAAATTTGCGAACTTTGTTGATTGAGAGAAACCGGAGGAATTGGCTATGCCAAGTCCGTGAACTCAGTTTGCGAACTCAGTCCGAGAATTGACGGAAGTTCTCTTACCGAGAATTTCCGCTGGGCTTTTCCAAAAACTCGTTTGCGTGTTTAGTCCGTGAATTCAGTACGCGAACCTAGTCCGCGAACTGGCGGAAGTCTCCTTGCCGAGATTTTCTACTGAGTTTGGAAAACTATGCCGGTTGCCTTAAGTCCGCTAACTTGCTTGCGTACTTGAGTGGGTTATGATCTAAATATGTGCTCTGAACATGAAACTTATAATACTAAGGAATGCAATATGCAAACTGTGGCTATAAAGTTCATGAGCCGATTCAAATCGAATCGAATCATCTTTGTTTCAATTGTGTCTTGTGTAGTTACATAAGATCTCATAGCAGTTGAACAACTCTCTAACTAGTTCATTTGAGTCAATTGAACTAGTTATGGTAAAGAAGAACAAGGTTAATATGAAATGCTCATATGGTTAACCTTTTGGGTTACTATGTTGAACCAACATACACGTACACGTTTAGGCACGCTTTTCACAAACCCAGTAAACGTATATCTCAAGTGTGTGTGACAAGCTAAGTTTTCGATCTAACGGTTGAGAAATATTAGATTTAATCTAAATCAGGTTTTCATATAACGGTGAATATTGATTGCTTTGTAACTAAGGCAAAACCCTGATTTGAAAACTACATATAGGAGACATCTAGCATTGGGCAAAACTAATCTCCACACGTCTGTGTGATACTAGTGCGCTCGCTAGAGTCGATTATCTTCTAACCTTTGGTTTTCTTCTCTAAAACCAGGTTAACGACTTAAATAATTCATCGGGATTGTGAAGCCAGACCGATACTACTTTTATCGTAGTTGTGTGATCTGATCTTGCATCTTCTATCGTACGAGTACAATCTATTGATTGGCTTGAGATCGTGAGAGTTCTCCGATATGCAAGAAAGATTTTTGAGAGGTGATTGATTAATCTAGGCTGTTCTTCGGGAATATAAGACCGGATTATCAATTGGTTCCTGTTCACCTTGATTTCATATCTTAAGACGGAACAAAAACCTAGGGTTTTCTGTGGGAGACAGATTTATCCTTTGATAGACTTTTCTGTGTGAGACAAATTTGTTTATTATCAAGTCTGCGATTTTGGGTTGCAACAACTCTTGGTTGTGGGTGAGATCAGCTAAGGGAATCAAGTGCGCAGTATCCTGCTGGGATCAGTGGGAGACTGATTGGGGTTCAACTATAGTACGGTCTGAAGTTAGCTTGGAGTAGGCTAGTGTCTGTACCGGCTTATTACAGTGTGTATTCAATCTGGACTAGGTCCCGGGGTTTTTCTGCATTTGTGGTTTCCTCGTTAACAAATTTCTGGTGTCTGTGTTATTTCTTTTCCGCATTATATTTGTTATATAATTGAAATAATACAGGTTGTGCGTTAAAGTTTAATCGATTAGAGATCCGACCTTGTGGTTGTTGATTTCATTGATTAACACTTGGACATTGGTCTTTGGTACCGTCCAAGTTAATCCTTGTATTTGATAAAGACTCGCTATTGTTTTTAGCTTGAGTAAAAATCAAATCAAGAGAGGGATATTAATTCCTTGAGATACTTTTATCTAGATTGAGTCTGATTGTCTAGTTGATTCTCTAGCAAAGTATTTCGGAGTTAGTCCATACAGATTGCTAAGCGAAATATTGGGTGGTGTTGTTAGACCCCCGCTTTTTCAATTGGTATCAGAGTAGGCAAACACGTTAAAGACCTTATAAGTCTGTGTTTGTTGCAATCTGAGTATGTGGACAGAATCTCATACGCATACCAAAATGCCTCCTAAAGCTGGCAACCTTTTCAAGTGTCTCGGAAATACCTCAAAGGATCACTCCTTAGCTGATTCTTCCGAATCCCGAGGTAGGAAGACTGTCCCATCTTGTGTTAGCAACTCTTCCTCCAATGAGACATTGGACATAATGGCTAAAGCTGAAATGGAGCTCACCAGAATTACAAAAAATTCTACAGAGTTTGTTGATCTTAAGGATCATGTACAACTCATTGATGAATTCGAGAGGTTTATTGATCGTGAACAAGTACTCTACAACATTATAGGGTCATTCTCTAAGTAAATTGAGAAACTTCTTCAAGAAAACAATATACAGCGTGAAAAGATTTGTGATCTTGAAAAGCTGGTTAATATCATGGAAAAACTAGATCGAGCCGTTGCTACCCCACATTGGCGTACATCCAATTCTCATGCAGGTGTCACTCATCTTCCGAGAATAATCAAGAAATCAACAACTCAAATTAAAATGGCACAACATCAATGTGCTATACGAACTGGTGTTGAACTATACTACTGGCTAAACCAGGAAAAACAGTTTCGATCCCATCACTTATATTTGCTACAATGTCATATTGGCAACAATGATCCAGAATCCAATGGCTTCAATCTTGGGACAACAACACATCATTCTTTCATACTAAATCTATCATTCACCAAAGTTGTAATAACATACAATAATTGAAAGATCCACAAAACAACTGGGTCAGTGATAAAGACTGGGTAATTTGAATCTGTTAGAGCACTGCTCGGTCGAACTCGCATGCGCTGCTATATCAAGCATGTTTGTCAATATTTGTGATCAAAACTATATGTATTGATTTCTAGTTTACTTATGACTAAGTCTCGGTCTAGGATAGTTAAGTGCAACTAAGCTACAGACTCCATGGCGATCATCTTACGAAGACGAAGAACTAATCGAGGAATAAGTGGAACTTCATCCGACAAAAAGGTATGTGGAGACTTGAACTTATATTTCACTCAAAAGTCTATTCTATCTCCTACTCTTGAGACAAAGTCGTATAAGTATGATAGTTTTCATACATATATATTTGCTATTTCGAGCCGAGTTTACTCGTATATATTTTTCTCGAAATATGTGTTGGTGAGCTTTTGCTTTAACCATTTTCATCTTTACCCGTGACGCAAGTCACGAAGACGTTTCAATCTTGAAAATAGCTTTGATGACGATAGTCGTGAATAACGATTGTTATAACATTATAGAAGAATGTTTCAATGATTGAAATGTAGAGTTGAGATTACCAACTATGGATATAAGCATATATAGTGTGTTCACACATTAATGTATAAATCCATGTGACGGAAACCAAGTGCGTGCATATGTGTGCATGCGGTATTGGTGAAGGAGACAGGTTGAGTACGCGTACCTGCGGAAGTTTTCATACCGAAAATTTCTTCTGAGTTTCTAAGTTTGCAAACTAGTAAACCAGTCACCTTAGGTACGCATACCCGTACTCCTACCGACGGAAGTTTTCGAACCTTAAATTTCTGCTGAGTTTGTAAACTCAAATCTGGTAGCTAAGGTACGCATACCCGTACGCGTACCCAAGCTGGTTATTTCTCAAATCGGTTGTTCATGAACTTAAAACAATAAATTATAAGGAATTCAATCTTTGCAAACCATGGCTATATTTTTCATGAATTGATTCAAGTGAATCAAACCGATTTTGTTTCAATCGTGTCTATGAATAAAGACCTAAGCAATTAAACAAATCTTGAACTAGTTCTTATGAGTCATTTGAACTATTTATGAGAAAGATGAATATGATTAATATGAAAGTGCTCATATGGCTAACCATTGGTTAACTATTTGTGAACAAACTAAGTGTACACGTTTAGGTACGGTTACTCAAACCTAAATGAATACATTTCATTTGTGTGGGACAAGCTAAGTTTGGATATAACGGTTGAAAGATATTAGCTTGTTTGAATCAGGTTTTTCATCTAACGGTAGATATTGAATGCTTTGTTACCAAGGTAACTTGGATTGCGAACCCTGATTTGAAAACTATATAAAGGAGACATCTAGCAACTGGAAAAACTAATCCCCACATCTCCTGTGTGATACTAGTTGGTTTTGCTAGAGTTGGTTCTCCTTTAACCTTAGGTTTCTTCTCGAGACCCTGTATGTTAACGACTGAAAGACTTCATTGGGATTGTGAAGCCAGACGAAACTACCTTCTTGTAGTTGAGCGATCTGATCTTTCCATTTTCTATCGTACGAGTTCAATTGAAATAATTGAATTGAGATTATATTTGCGATAGCGCAAGATAAAAGAGAAATCACAAACTTCTTCATCTGATCGTTTGTGATTCCATAATATCTAGTTTCACTACCATACGATTTAGATTATTTTGAGGTGATTGATAATACTAGGTTGTTCTTCGGGAATATAATGATAGGCACATTTTTGTGTCTTATATAATCTCAATTGTATATATTATTAGTGCTCTATTTTATATTTATTATGGCTTTTTATGTCCCTGTAGGTATTTTTGGAGAAATAAGCTTTTGCGGCGAAATTGGCTAAAAAAGTGGTTTTTGCGCTCGTGGGAGAAAATTACTATACGGAATCTCACTTTGGATAAGGGTAACCTAATTACTAAGGGGTGACCCATTTCCAGGCATCTGCTAAAGGGAGAACAGCACAGGATAGGGGGACACCCACCTTCTTCACGATTTGAATCAAAAAGAATTGGCGGGAAAAGATACCTCACGTCTGCAGATTTTGGACGTGAAGCTTTGGGAAGTTTTAAAGAGATTAAACACCGGAAATTGATTGGTATGGACTTGATATGACTTAACAAGTTCATTAGAAGCAATTGGACCGATCAACTTGGGCTAGAATAACCGGGAATTGGAATCAAAGTCAAATAAGGAAACACGACTATATGGGTTCAAAATATGCTATTCAAGGAGATTAAAGGAAAGTAAACTCTTTCCAAAGATACATATATATCTAAGGAAGAGTTTGAGATAAGTGGGAAAGCTCAGAAACGCGGAAAACAAATTTGGGAAGCGATTATTGTCGTGACTGCCAAGAAAGAAAAAAGGGAATTTTGATGCGATTTGGGAAAGATTCAATGACTCTTTTGTGTATAAATAGGATGTTTAGGTCCCCTAGAAGAAGTACGGAGAGTTTGGGGTCGAGAGGAGAGCTCAGGAGGTGAGAATCAGAAATTACAGGAGGCCCGTCTCTGCTGCTGCTGCTGCTACACGAAGATCCTGAAGAACACGAAGAACAGACTTCCACAGACAGTCGTTCTTCAACTGTGACAAGGACATACGCCTGTCAGTCTTAAAACAACAGCAACAGACGCACTTATTTTCTATCGTTCTTCTCTGGACGCCTTCTGTGGGTCGCAGAATCACTGATTTTATTATTTTCACTCTTTTAATCAACTTTTTGAGCAACAAACATGTATTTTGAGCAAGTGATTAATATGAGGAGCTAAACCCCATTACTGGGATGACGGAGGAAGCCCTATTTCACGCATGTGGTAATTATAATAATTATTTTATGACTATTTGCATTGATTTTTAATCGATTTATAATTTTTATTGAATGGGTGTGATTTCGTTTGATGGTGTATGCTTGGTCTATGTATTTTTGATACATCATGCTTTTGATTTACAATCATTACTTTTCAAAAAATCTACTTTTTGGCAAAGAATAAGAGTTCATATTTTTAAGATTTGATCTATAATTGATTGGAATTATTATTTGAATCACATGAATGGAATTTGGTGGAATCCTGAGTCTCGGTCTCTCTCGACATTGTGACAAACCTTTTGTATATATATTTTTTATTTTTATTTTAAGTCTAGAACCCAATCTTATCGAGTCCGACTTGAACGAACTTTACTACCACTTTCAAAACTACATCAATTTTTGGCGCCGCCGACGCGGATATGTATTAGGTTTTAGGTTTTAGATTTATTTTATTTCTTTTAGAATTTTTGTTCTCTTTTACGCCTTTGGTATTTTTTTGATTCTTTTCAGATTTCGAGCGAAGCTACAAGGAAAGAAAAAATGTTATAAAAAGAAAGCATCGCCAAAGAAGGAAAGAAAAGAGGAATCCGAAAGGAGTGAAGAAGAAGATTTTGTATATAGTTATTTTGTTTTATTTTTAGAAACTGTAAATAGGGTATTATTTTTGTAATTTTTCTTTTCCTTTTTGGGACATTTTTATTTTTGGACTTTTTAGACATTCTTGGACATTATTTTTAAACCCTAAGGAAGGGTCAAAATTAAATATCAATTGTTTGCAGGGAAGGACGACAATTACGATACTGTCTCGGCCCCTCGGGTTCGTACACTGACATCGTAGTCGGTGGCCTGAGTCGACTTCAACGGTTCATCGCCCGTCTGGTACGGGAGGTAAGACACTACCCACCCACGAATCCCCTGTCAGTGGGTTTTATTTTGTGATAACTCACACCCCTGCAAAAGAATGTCGAACTGGTATCACAATAGCCAATACAATGAATATCTGACTGAGTTTCAAAATGGACGTTACAATTTTAACCATAGTGTGAATAGTGATTGGGAACATCAACCTTTTCAAGGTTACGGCTCATACCATGGTGAGACCAATTACTATACACACACACACCGGTCATACGAGAAAGAAAATAAGGATTATTATAGTACTAGTTCCTCGTCTTTGGACAATATAATGAAAATGTTGAAAACTAGTCCCTATTATGATCCTTCTGAACATGTTCTTCCTCTAGAAGAGTCTCTCAAACAATTAACTGAGAATACAAATAGGTTTGTGTTAGAAATGAATAAACAAAATGCACCCATGAGTGAACCTTCTATACACGATACCATAAAGAAGTCACGTGAGTCGATTCAAAATCTTTTATTAGAGGCCCAGAACAGAACTGCTCAAGATAGTCTTAATTTCCAATATAGTGTTTCCAATAGTACCCTTGAAAATGAGGATAGTTATTTGCATAATCAAGATGCCGAGGTTAGAATTGGTAACACTACTTTTTTAGATGAGGTTCAACTATTTTCATGTTATTTTGATGATTATGATGAGGATAGTGCTGATGAAGAATTTGACACATATAGGCATAGTGATCAGGAATCTGTTACTCCAATTGATCTTTACAATGATACTACTATTTATAGTTCAAATCCAAATAATTTTAATAATTATTCACCTATTTAAAAGGACGAGTATTTGACTAGAGATACCCCCGTTTTAGACGATGTAGTATTTCCTTTTGATTACGAAGTCGATAATGGTTTGGAGGAACGAGTTTATCCTGAGAAAAATATTGTAGAGTCTAGCGATTTAGAAACAATAATCTTAGACGAAGAAGATAAACTCGTAGAGCATTTAAACATGTGTGAGGAGGCATCACCTGACTATAACCTAGAAGAAGCAATTGACCATTTTCATGATTCTGATGATCTAGAAATTAGGGAAATTGTAGCAAGTCTATATAGAGACACCCAAAACTCCAAGTTTGGGGGTGATTATCATTCTCTATGTGCCTCAACCATTTTACAAGATTATCTTCACACACGTTTTCCTGAACCTAGTGATGTCCATAAGGAAGTTCAGTTGTTAGAAACCCATCCTATGGTTGATGAGGTTAGACCAGGCTATAATACCAAGATCGACTTTGTTTTCCCACCAAATATTTTTCAACCAATTGTGGGAACGTATAAATTTCATATGTGTCAATTATTTAGTTTTGAGACTAAACCTAATTACTTTAAGAGATTAGGGTCGATATATTTGCTTAAGATTGACCACCAGTTTCATCGTGGTCGATTGTGTGAGTCAAAACTGATTGACTTTAAGGATCCTCAATTATTCAGGTTATTATTATGTGCTTTTAAATTTTTACTTGAGTTTCTTCAGACTCTAATACCTGAACCGGATCTTAGCTTTGAGGAATTCCAACCCATTAAAATATTTTATTTGGACCCAGTTATAGAACCTGACCTTGAATCACAGCTAGATGTAGTTGTCTTAAACAGGAAACTAGACAAGGGTGTGCTTTATTTGTTTATTTTCTTGACAGGTTGCAGATTCCTTTTATTTGTGATAGCTGTATTTGGTTTTGATGACCCACATAAATTTCGGCTATTACTTTATGATTCTATGAGGTGACTAATCCTTTCATAGTCTGGCTGAAGACTTTAAACTTAGCACTTCTTGGGAGGTAACCCAACATTCATGCGACACGGTAATATCTTTCCTTATCTCTTTTGCTTCAAATGGTAACATTTTCTCCTTGTTCATGCTTTTAATTTCATCTTTAGAACATTGAGGACAATGTTAGATTTAAGTTTGGGGGTATGGGAGAAACTTTTTAGTTGCAGTATGAATAAATAAACTCCAGAACCTAGAAATTTATGCCTATTGAGGATTGCACTAACTAATCTAAGTGGATGGAAGCATTTTGATCGTAGGAGTTGAGGAACCAATCTGATTAGATGGAAACATCTAGAAGAGTCTATTCATAAAAGCACAGAGCTCGGGCGTTAGAAATAACATGATAGTTTCACCATATCTCGTTGAGTCCTTTTCACTTCTATTTTTATTTTATTTTGTTTTTAAACTATGTACTCTAAGTGATTAGGTGGGGCTCACGATTCAAGTTGTTACCAATGCTAGGGTGAATTAGAGTGATTGAGATACCATGAAAAAAAAATAGTAGTTACCAAAAAGTTGAAAAAAATAAATAAATAAATAAATAAAAAATTGAGACCAGGCCATTTGACCAAAAGGAATAAATTCAATAAATTCAACCACTGGTACCCTTATATATGCCAGTTGTGTTGACCTAGAGTTAGGTTATCGACCACTGGTTCCCTTGTATATGACAGTGTGTTGATATTAGTCAGACTAATATCTCAATCCATTAGGATAGGTTCATTTTGGCGGAGGCCTTCAGACAGATATGGGAAACGCCGTTCACTTAGTAAACATCAAAACCATATATGTTTTTCTATATCCATCTTCTTGATCTATCCATGTGATTAGTTTTGACTCCAGATATTGATGTCCATAGTGCGACTATCTGAGTAGAGCTCTGTCACTTTATATGAATTTTAGTATGCTTGAGTGCAAACTCGTGTACATCAATTGGAATTTCGCATCAGGGTACTTCTTCCTGTAGTCAATAAGTATGCCAACCAAGGAGATTCTTTAGTGCCCTCCAAGGTTCTGCGTAGATAGCTAAGGTCTGGAGTAAAGGTTTTGTGGGTATATCTCTTGTACGCCCTCCGGAGACAACACTCCGCCACTAGGGACACTTAGGGGTTTAAAGGCTTATTGCATACGCTAAATGCAATCTACGATGCCTGCGTCAGTGAATTAGGATTTTATTTTCTATTTGATTTGCTCGAGGACTAGCAAATAATAAGTTTGGGGGTATTTGATAGGCACATTTTTGTGTCTTATATAATCTCAATTGTATATATTATTAGTGCTCGATTTTATATTTATTATGGCTTTTTATGTCCCTGTAGGTATTTTTGGAGAAATAAGCTTTTGCGGCGAAATTGGTTAAAAAAGTGGTTTTTACGCTCGTGGGAGAAAATTACTATACGGACTCTCACTTTGGATAAGGGGTAACCTAATTACTAAGGGGTGACCCATTTCCAGGCATCTGCTAAAGGGAGAACAGCACAGGATAGGGGGACACCCACCTTCTTCATGATTTGAATCAAAAAGAATTGGCGGGAAAAGTTACCTCACGTCTGCAGATTTTGGACGTGAAGCTTTGGGCAGTTTTAAAGAGATTCAACACCGGAAATTGATTGGGCTGGACTTGATATGACTTAACAAGTTCATTAGAAGCAATTGGACCGATCAACTTGGGCTAGAATAGCCGGGAATTGGAATCAAAGTCAAATAAGGAAACACGGCTTCATGGGTTCAAAATCTGTTATTCAAGGAGATTAAAGGCAAGTAAACTCTTTCCAAAGATACATATATATCTAAGGAAGAGTTTGAGATAAGTGGGAAATCTCAGAAACGCGTAAAACAAATTTGGGAAGCGATTATTGTCGTGACTGCCAAGAAAGGAAAAAAGGAATTTTGATGCGATTTGGGAAAGATTCAATGACTATTTTGTGTATAAATAGGATGCTTAGGTCCCCTAGAAGAAATACGGAGAGTTTGGGGTCGAGAGGAGAGCTCAGGAGGCGAGAATCAGAGATTACATGAGGCCCGTCTCTGCTGCTGCTGCTGCTACACGAAGATCCTGAAGAACACGAAGAACATACTTCCGCAGATAGTCTTTCTTCAACTGTGGCAAGGAACAGTCTTAAAACAACAGCAACAGACGCACTTATTTTCTATCGTTCTTCTCTGGACGCCTTCTGTGGGTCGCAAAATCACTGATTTTATTATTTTCACTCTTTCAATCAACCTTTTGAGCAACAAACATGTATTTTTAGCAAGTGATTAATATGAGGAGCTAAACCCCATTACTGGGATGACGGAGGAAGCCCTATTTCACGCATGTGGTAATTCTAATAATTCTTTTATGACTATTTGCATTGATTTTTAATCGATTTATGATTTTTATTGAATGGGTGTGATTTCGTTTGATGGTGTATGCTTGGTCTATGTATTTTTGATACATCATGCTTTTGATTTACAATCATTATTTTTCAAAAATCTACTTTTTGGCAAAGAATAAGAGTCCATATTTTTAATATTTGATCTATAATTGATTGAAATTATTATTTGAATCACATGAATGGAATTTGGTGGAATACTGAGTCTTAGTCTCTCTCGACATTATGACAAACCTTTTGTATATATATTTTCTATTTTTATTTTAAGTCTAGAACCCAATCTTATCGAGTCCGAGTTGAACGAACTTTACTACCACTTTCAAAACTACATCATATAAGTCCGAGTTATCAATTAGTTCTTGTTCACCTTGATTTATCAAAAGACGGAACAAAAATCATAGGTTAAACTGTGGGAGACAGGTTTATCTATCATCATAGACTATTATGTGTGATACAGATTTGTTTATTGAAGTCTTCGACTTTGGGTCGCAGAAACTCTTAGTTGTGGATGAGATCAGCTAAGGGAATGAAGTGCGTAGTACCCTGCTGGGATCAGAGACGTAAGGAGCACAAATGTACCTTGAGTCAGTGTGAGATTGATTAGGGTTCAACTACAGTCCAGACCAAAGTTAATTTGTAGTAGGCTAGCGTTTGTAGCGTCTTAATACAATGTGGTGTTCAATATGGACTAGATCCCGTGGTTTTTCTGCATTTGCGGTTTCCTCGTTAATAAAACTTCTGTTGTGTGTGTTATTTCCATTCCGCATTATATTTATATAATTGAAATATCACAGATTGTGTGTTGTATCGATAAATTGTGAAATCCAACCTTTGGTTGTTGATTGGAAATTTATTGATCCTTGGATATTGGTCTTTGGTACCATCCAAGTTTATCTTTCTAGTATTTTATAAAGACTCGCAGATTTTCATTTGCTTGAGCAAAGATCAAATCGAGAGATAGAGATATTAACTCCTTGATATACTTTTTATTAAGATTAAGTCTGACTGTCTAGTTGATTCTCTTAAAAGTATATTAGAGTTAGTCCATACAGATTGCTAATCGAAATATTGGATGTGGTTGTTATACCCCCTCTTTTTCAATTGGTATCAGAGCAGGAAAACACATTAAAGACCTTATAAGTCTGTGTTTGTAGCGATCTGATTATGGATGAGTTTATCTCTAATAACGTACCAGTTCAGAAATTACTAGATGATTCTAAAAGCTTGGATTCACCTGAGAGAACTATCACATCTAAGTCAATATTCAAACATTCTCTTGATGTAAAAACTTTTGATTGGGAAACTATCCTAGAAGAACTATTGGATGAACTTTCTGATGAAGGTGATTCAGATATTCATAGAGATGTTGATGAGGAAGTCTCAGAGTATGTTAAGCTTTTGGATTCGTGGAATATGAAGAAGATTACAACTTCTCATGTCTCACCTCTTATGACTCATCTCTGTCGAGAAAACAAGAAATTGAGAAGATGTTACGCAGGTGTTTATATTTCGAATCGTTCAAACGAATCGATCCTCAAGGATTCTGAGGAAAACCTACGTATGAAGTCACTTGAATGTGATAATCTTTATTAAAAGTACTTTTTATTGGAAGAGAAACTTGAAGAATTTGAAGCAAGGTTTAACTTTCAACAAATTAGTTTTGATGACAGAGAAAGTACTTGTCTCGCTCGAGAAAAACTCCTTGAGGCTAATTTAGCTACCGCTCTTGATAAAATCAAGATGTTGGAAGATGACTTGAAAAAGTTCAATACTAGTTCAAGCGAATTAACCACTATGCTAGGAGCAAGTAAAACTCGTCATGATACACGAGGATTGGGCTATAAGGGAATAGATGCTCCAAGTATTAGCAAAGAGGTAAAATTTGTCAAGGCTAGTGATTCTTCTCAACAAAAGGTTTCCACTGATGGGAAAAGTGAAATACCTTCACCTGCAATTAAGGTTCGAAAGAGAAAAGTATATCAACCTCCAAAGTCAGGACATACGGATCGAGCTAGGAACATTCCTTATGTTTGCCACTATTGCGGAAATAAAGGTCACCTCGAAAGGAGATGTCATTTCCGTATAAGGAATGAGAAACTTCATGATGTTCTTGTTTGGGAATCACAAGAATTTGTGAAACCAAGATCATATGTTAAGGCTAATCCCTTTAATTCTACAGGTTGTAATTGTCCAACCTTTAGGCAAAGGAATCAATGTTGTGATAAACCTATTTTTGCCTACAAACTTCATACGAATCCTTTTCACAATCGTAATGTTTATCAAAAGGATAACTTCGTAAAGACGAATATAAGATCTGATGTTCCCAGTTGGAGAAAGAATAACTTGCAAAAGAATAGTAAATGCAATCCACTTTCGAGAAATATTGAAGACAGTAACGGGAAGAAGGTTCTGGTTGTTTCTAAACGCACTCATAAGTGGGTTCCAAAGAAATTCAACGACACTTTGAGTTTAAAAAGGAATGATCTCCCAGAAAATTCCATGACTATGGAGAAGGCAGTATCCATGATGTTGGAACTTAAAGAGTTCTTTGGAAAGATGGATTTGGATGTGAAAGGTTCTAAAAGTGATCTCGTTCATGATTATCCAAAAGTCACATGTGGTGAGAAAGACATTGTTCACCTCAACACAACCTGAGTGTGTTTTAAGTGCATCCTCACCAAGGAATTCCTTGTTATGTATACGGAGAGGGAAGCACGAAAATTGGGGCGCACAGATTATGTTTGGTAAGGCTGTAGAATTCAATTGGATTCATCTAAAAAGGTATTTATATAAACTTAAGCAATATTAGTGATTTTATTTGCTTAGAAAACTTATAATGATTCACGTACCTTTCTTATCGTTCTTTTCTACCTAACTTGATCTGTGTTTAAGGTTCTTAAATGTTTAAGTTTGAAAATAATAGTTCGAGATGTTTGGACTACATGGTATACATACCAGGTATGCATAACATCATTTAAAATCAAAATCCAGGGGTTTAGGTACGCATACCCGTTTGCATACTGCTCCAGGATACGAAAATTCGTTTGCAAACTCATATGCATACTTGACGTCGATATTCGGTAAATTTGTTTTGGCCGTAACTTTTTCGTCCGAAATCGGAATGACCTCATTATTTTTGCATTCTCTCCCTCTTTGAATTATCTTCAAAATGGTGATGAGAAATCCTAAATGTGAATGAGTTTAAGTTGGTATTTGTCACGTATCTTGTTTTTGAGTGTTTTGCTTTGTTTCGTCGCACTTGTTCTACTGGACTTGGGCACTTGGATTCTTGGAGTAATTCTATTCTAAGATCATTTGTAGATTTTACAAGAATGATGTTGGAGGATCACAAAGAAGGAAATAGTACGCATTGATATGGGATTCTTGAATGTTCACAATCATCTTATGTGAACTATGATCCATGGTCTTTAATGACTTTGTATGTTCTTCTTTGTTAAGAAAATCTTTTTATACGCTTTTGGTAACCACTCTTGGGGTAAATCCGTGCAAAAAAGACGCCAAAACTTATATACGTATTATTATCACATCTGCTGATGTACTTCATAGTTGGGATGTTCCTTTTGATTCTACCTTATAAGGACAAATATTGATTTTTGCAGTATTAATTTTTCTGGTTTTATATATTGCAATATGTTATGGGATATGTGTGTTTGCATCCGTGAATTATATTGTCTCATGCCCTGTCAAAAGTTGTGTCTTTCATATGTCAAAATGCATGTATTGATAAGAGAATCAATGAACTTTTGACATGACAAAAGTTTTAACCCTATTATATGTCATTACACAAATATTGATGGAAGATAGGATGAACTTTTGTTTACGAGGATTATGTCTATTATATGTCATTGTGCAAATAATGATGGAAAATAGAATAAATCCTTGTCTATTCCGCAATATTGATCTTCGCTGATCCATATTCGTATGTATGCATTGTGCGGCTCCATAAGTCTTCTTATGTGAGCATTTCCAACTAAACAAATCATAGATTCGTTTGTGATTATTTTGGTTGTGTATTCCGATTAAATAAATCATGGGTTTGCTTGTGGTTATTTTAATTGAGAATTTTTTGGATACAAAATCATTTTGTGGTTTTGGTGTCCAAAAGAAATCCTTATTTTCTTGTAAAAGTAAGGTCGCTCTTGTTGTTCTTTCGGGAATGACATAAAATGGGGGAGAGTTCTTTTAATCTTGCACTTAATTGCAATATCTTTATGGAGAGTGCGGCTGTGGAATATTTGAGGACTTATCTTGTATCTTTATAAACTCCATGATGAATGCTTTTAGCTTCGGCTTTATGATTGCATCTAAACAAAGTTGATATGTACTTTTCTTTGGTCTTGAAGTGTCTCCATGAAAATTTTCATTAGGATCTCGTTTTCGTACCTTTGCCAATTTTATTGACAAAAGGGGAATAATTCATATGTAAGTTCACACTACAAATATATGGTTTTCGGATCATTATGTAAGGGGGAGTGTTTTTCGTGTTGACACGAAGTATTAACTAAGGGGGAGTGATACATATCACCATAGTATTGTTGTCGACGTTGTGATGTGAGAACTTTGATGTTCTGTAATAATACTATCACACCGTATAATAATGACCGAGAGCTTTTGTTTTCTCATTGTTATGAATACGGAACTTCAACAACTATGATGCTGAACTTACAACCTTTGGAATCATGGGAGTACTTGGAAAAGACGAAGTTTTCGAGTAATGTTGAAGCGCCAAGAAGATCAAGCATGTGGACGTCAAGCTACAATGTTTTATCTATTCTGTAATCCATATGTATTGATAGTTTTGTCACTAAAATTGACAAAGGGCGGAGATTGTTAGAGCACTGCTCGGTCGAACTCGCATGCGTTGCTGTATCAAGCATGTTTGTTAATATTAGTGACCAAAACTATATGTCTTGATTTCTAGTTTACTTATGACTAAGTCTCGGTCTAGGATAGTTAAGTGCATCTAAGCTACAGAATCCATGGAGATCATCTTACGAAGACGAAGAACTACTCGAGGAATAAGTGGAACTTCATCCGACAAAAAGGTATGTGGAGACTTGAACTTATCATTCACTCAAAATTCTATTATATCTCCTACTCTTGAAACAAAGTTGTATAAGTATGATAGTTTTCGTACATACACATTTGTTATTTCGAGCCGAGTTTACTCGCGTATCTTTTTCTCGAAATATGTGTTGGTGAGCTTTCGCTTTAACCATTTTCATCTTTACCCGTGACGCAAGTCATGAAGACGCTTCAATATTGAAAATATCTTTGATGACGATAGTCGTGAATAACGATTGTTATAACATTATAGAAGAATGTTTCAATAATTGAAATGTAGAGTTGAGATTACCAACTATGGATATAAGCATATATAGTGTGTTCGCACATTAGTGTATAAATCCATGTGCCGAAAACCAAGTGTGTGCATATGTGTGCATGCGGTATTGGTGAAGGAGACAGGTTGAGTAGCGTACCCGTACCGTACCCGCGGAAGTTTTCATACCGAAAATTTCTGCTGAGTGTGTAAGTTTGCAAACTAGTAAACCAGTCACCTTAGGTACGCATACTCGTACGCGTGACCACGGAAGTTTTCGAACCGAAAATTTCTGCTGAGTTTGTAAACTCAAATTTCGGTAGCTAAGTTACGCATACACGTACACGTACCCAAGATAGTTATTTCTCAAATCGGTTGTTCATGAACTTAAAACAATAATTGTAAGGAATGCAATGTTTGTAAACCGTGGATATATCGTTCATGAATTGATTCAAGTGAATCAAACCGATTTTTTTTCAATTGTGTCTATGAATAAATACTTAAGCAATTGAACAACTCTTGAACTAGTTCTTATGCGTCATTTGAACTAGTTATGAGAAAGATGAATACGGTTAATATGAAAGTGCTCATATGGCTAACCATTGGTTAACTATTTTTGAACCAACTAAGTGTACACGTTTAGGTACAGTTACTCAAACCTAAATGAATACATATCATTTGTGTATGACAAGCTAAGTTTTGATCTAACGGTTGAAAAATATTAGTTTGGTTGAATCAGGTTTTTCATCTAACGATGGATACTGAATGCTTTGTTACCAAGGTAACTTGGATTGCAAATCCTGATTTGAAAACTATATAAAGGAGACATCTAGCAACTGGAAAAACTAATCCCCACACCTCATGTGTGATACTAGTTGGTTTTGCTAGAGTTGATTCTCCTTTAACCTTAGGTTTCTTCTCGAGACCCTGTAGGTTAACGACTGAAAGACTTCATTGGGAATGTGAAGCCAAACGAAACTACCTTCTTGTAGTTGAGCGATCTAATCTTGCTATTTTCTATGGTACGAGTTCAATTGAAATAATTGACTTCAGATTATATCTCCGAGAGGGAAAGTTAAAAAGAAATCACAAACATCTTCGTCTCATCGCTTGTGATTCCACAATATATAGTTTCGCTACCATACAATTTAGACTATTGTGAGGTGATTGATAATAGTAGGATTTTTTTTCGGGAATATAAGTCCGGGTTATCAATTAGTTCATGTTCACCTTGATTTATCAAAAGACAAAAGAAAAATCATAGGTTTATCTGTGGGAGACAGATTTATCTATCATCATAGACTTTTCTGTGTGATACTGATTTTTTTTTGAAGTCTTCGACTTTGGGTCGTAGCAACTCTTAGTTGTCGGTGAGATCAACTAAGGGAATCAAGTGCATAGTATCCTGCAGGGATCAGACACGTAAGGAGCACAACTTTACCTTGAGTCAGTGTGAGATTGATTAAGGTTCAACTACAGTCCAGATCGAAGTTAGTTTGTAGTCGGCTAGTGTCTGTAGCGGCTTAATACAGTGTGGTGTTAAAACTGCACTAGGTCCTGGGGTTTTTCTGCATTTACGGTTTCCTCATTAACAGAACTTCTGGTGTCTGTGTTATTTCCATTACGCATTATGTTTTGTTATATAATTGAAATATCACAGGTTGTGCGTTGTATCGATCAATTGTAATATCCAACTGAAACAGCGTGGGTATAACAACACCATCCAATAACAAACTAACTTTGGACTGGACTATAGTTGAACCCCTATCAATCTCCCACTGATACAAGGTACAGTTGTACTCCTACGCCTCTGATCCCAGTAGGATACTGCGCACTTGATTCCCTTAGCTGATCTCACCCACAAGCAAGAGTTGATGTAACCCAAAATTACAGACTTGATAATAAACATATCTGTCTCACACAGAAAAGTATATCAAAGAATAAATTTTTCTCCCACAGATAAACCCTAGGTTTTATTCCGTCTTAAGATATAAAATCAAGGTGAAAAGGAACCAATTGATAATCCGGTCTTATATTCCCGAAGAACACCCTAGATTAATCAATCACCTCTCTACAATCCTTCCTGACTACATAAGCGGGTTGTCGAGAAATCACAAACAGTGAGACGAAGATGTTTGTGACTTCTTTATCTTTCATATCGGAGAACTCTCACGATCTCAAGACAATCAATCGATTGTACTCGTACGATAGAAGATGCAAGATCAGATCACACAACTACGATAAAGTATTATCGGTCTGGCTTCAGAATCCCAATGAAGTCTTTAAGTCGTTAACCTGATTTTAGAGAAGAAAATCAAAGGTTAATGGAGATCGACTCTAGCGAGCGCACTAGTAGCACACAGACGTGTGGGGATTAGGTTTGCTCAATGCTAGATGTATCCTTTATATAGCCTTCAAATCAGGGTTTTACCTTAGTTACAAAGCAATCCTTATTCACCGTTAGATGAAAACCTGATTTAGATTCAAGCTAATATTTCTCAACCGTTGGATCGAAAACTTAGCTTGTCACACACACTCGGGTATACTTTTAATGGGTTCGTGAAAACCATGCCCAAACGTGTACTTTCATGTTGGTTCAACATAGTAACCTAAAAGGTTAACCATATGAGCATTTCATATTAACCTTGTTCTTCTTCACCATAACTAGTTCAATTGACTCAAATGAACTAGTTAAAGAGTTGTTCAATTGCTATGAGATCTTATGTAACTACACATGACACAATTGAAACAAAGATGATTAGATTCGATTGAATCGACTCATGAACATTATAGCCACGGTTTGCATAAAGCAGTCCTTAGTAATTTAATGTTTCTTTTTTAGAACACATCTTTAGATCATAACCTCTTAAGTTCACAAACAAGTTCGCAGACTTAAGTTAATCGGTTGAGTTTTCCAAACTCAGTAGAAATTCTCGGAAAGATAACTTCCGCCAGTTCGTGGACTGGGTTCGAGGACTTAGCACACAAACGAGTTTTGGAAATCCCAGCAGAAATTCTCAGTTGAGAACTTCCGTCAGTTCGCGGACTTGGAAAGCCAATTCCACAATCCTCCCGATTTCTCTTGATCAACAAAGTTCGAAAACTTCGGTTCAAGGAATACATGGTTATGTAATCTAAACTCTCATTTCAATCATTGAGACATTCTCAAAAGACGCTATGTAGCCGTTATTCACAGACCGATTCACGTCAGAGCAATTCTCAAAGTGATTGAAACTTTTCATGACTTTCGTTACTAGGTGAAGATAAACTTGATCAAAGGGAAACGCTTTACCAACACACGATTTCGAGATAAAAGATAAGCAATGAATGCTCAGCTCAAAATGTCAAGTGTGTATGATCTAGTCTATATAGCATACGACTTTTTGTCTCATAAGAAGTAGGAGATATAATAGATATACTTTTGAGTGATATATAAGTTCAATTCTCCACATACCTTTTTGTTGATGAAGTTCCACGATTCCTTGTGTAGATCTTCGTCGTTGTCGTTGAATCTCCATGAAGTCCTTGAGCTCAACTACACTTTTCTATCCTAGTCCGAGACTTAGCTATGTAGGATAGAAATCAAGACTCATAGTTTTGATCACTAACATTGACAAACATGCTTGAGATAGCAACGCATGCGAGGTTGACCGAGCAATGCTCTAACAATCTCCCCCTTTGTCAATTTTAGTGGCAAAACTATTAATACATATGGAATACAAAAATATAAACTTTAGTGGATTCTATTCCATAGTCTAATCTTCAACGTTCCCTGAAATCTTCGTCCTTCCAAGTACTCCAATGATACCAAAGGTTGTAATTTTAGCATCACCGTTGTTGAAGATTCGTAGCTATAATAATGTGAGAAATCGAGATTCTCGATCATCATTATACAATGTCATAGTATTATTATGAAACATCAAAGTCCAATTGTATCACAAATTTAACAATAATAATACGGTGATATGTATCACTCCCCCTTAGTCAATACTCCATCTCGATCATGGAAACCACTCCCTCTTACACAATGATCCGAAAACCATATGTATTTGTAGTGTGAACTACAATATTTCTCCCCCTTTTTGTCAATAAAATTGGCAAAGGTACAAGAACGGGATCATAATGAAATTTCCACAAGAGACATTTCAAGACTAAAAGAAAAATACATATCAACTTAATTTAGATGCAATCATAAAGCCGAAGCTAAATGCATTCATCAAGGAGTTTTAAGATACAAGATAACCCTATAAAATTCCACATCCGCACTCCCCGCAAGATATTACCATTCAGCACAAGTTCAAAAGAACTCTCCCCCATTTGATGTCATTCTCGAAAGAACTACAAGAGAGACCTTAATTTCGAAAGAAAAGAAGGATTTTTAATTGGACACCAAAAACCATAGGAATGATTTTCTATATCCAAAATTCAACCAAATTAATCATAAGTAAACCCATGATTAATTCAATTGGGATACGCAACTAAATCAAACCACAAAAGTGATCAATTTAATTGAAAGTGCTCAACATAAGTAAACTTACGGAGCTACGTCTAAGGTAATCATACAGAGATGACTAACTTAATCGTTCACATACTCAATATAAGGAAAACCTTACGGAATATACGACTACATTAACCAATAGAACATGATAGTGTAGTCGTTCATACACTCAATACAAGAACTTGTGGAATATATGAAAACTCAACTAGATTAATTACAAGAGAACCTATAATTAATCCAATTGGAATACAAACAACCAACCTAATCACTGAAGTAATCAATTTAATTATTTTGGGCTCAACATAAGAGAACTTATGGAACCCCGACTAAGTTCATCATGGAATATGACAACCTTAACCGTACATGTACTCGACATAAGAAAGAAGGATTATGGAGTACAAACTAAATAACCAAACTAGTTGATTAATTTAGTTCCTAATGCTCGACATATAGCATCTCATGGAACAACCAACCAAATCAATAAGAAATCGACTTAGTCGTATCGTGCTCAACATAAGACACACAATGGAGCCTTCACGGTAAAACATAATAAAATGGATCAATGAAGATCGATACCGTGGATAAAATACAAGGATCTATTATATTTTCCATCATAATGACATAATAGACTTTATCCTTGTCGAACAAAATATTTCATCCTATTTTCCATCAAATACATGACTGCATAGGCATAACTTTAGTAATTTTCAAAAGTCCATTCGTCCTGTCACTAATACCAATATCAATTTATGAACGACTTTACTTTTGACCGCAATATGGGACCTTCAAGTTCACGGACGCAAACAATACATATCCCATAAAAATATTGCAATATATCAAACCATTAAAATACTGCAATAACATCGTCCTCCAAATATTTTTAGAATTTAATACCAATAAACCTAAAAAATAACATCAGAATATGAAAACAAAATAGCTATGTGTAGTCACTATCATCGATATTCAAAGCACTAGTTATTCTTCCAACTAATCCAAAAAGAAGACTTACTAGGAAAATAAGACTCAGTTTTCCTTGATGATTTCATACCTCTGAAATGGTCCATCAAAGTAGGAGTCACTGATATCCTTGATCCTATTGACCGTAGGGACACCATGTTCAAGAGTTAGAACGTTGACTTTTCAATCAATAATGCGATCATAATGACGAGCCTTTGCACAGTCAAGGATAACTTTCTTCTTATTTCTGATCAAGATATTTTGAGTACCAAGGATTTTCGCCTGTCCATCAATAAGTCGGTTTATCTGCAATTGAAGGTTAGCCAGTTCGTTCTTAACTTCATTCTGAACACGAATCAAATCCTTGACAGATTTACCAATCCAAGTGTTATACTCTTTTCTTTCAAGCATCTTCTTTCGTATAAACTCTTGACAAAAATCACATCCTTTGAGATCATCCTCAACCAAGGGGTTAACTTCTTCTTTGGGAACAGATTCCATAGAGCTCCTTTCTGAAGAAAAATGAAACACATATAAGATTTATATATGTTTGTGAATGCCCTAGCTAGAAACCCTAGAGTTATTTGAGGAGATACGGGCGTTCGTGGGCCGACCAAAAACCATTGGCCCTAAAAGTGATATTGCACACTATGTAGCTTTCAAAAATCCTCCATCCCAAAATCATAGAGACAAGAATAAAAAGAGACTAAAAAGGGCAATACAACAAAGAAAATATAGACAAGAGAAAAATATATCACAATACTTGAGCATCTCTCGAATCCTCATCCTTGTATCTCTCAAGTTAGACATAAGGATGGACCATTCTGCTGCTAAGTAGCAGAGGGAGACATAGTCTCACCATAGGTTCTGAGAGAGTATCTGTAATTTCCTCCAGGATGTCTTATCACAGCATTTCTAGTCCTTTCACCGCATCTTCCAGGGAAAAGGGTGCGTCTAGCAGTTCTTCTGGGAATCACAGGCGAGAAACCTTTCTGATGACGAAGTCTAGGACCTCTAGAAATAGGTTCTAGGGGATTTTCTGAAATTCGTTTCCACACCCTAGACTTAGATTTATCAGATGTGTTCTTATATGCACATGACACACTTTCATTGGTAGCACGTGGATTTACAAATGTCCCGTAATGATTTCTAGTAGAGAGATCATTTTTATAAGATGCCTGGTTTCCTGTGAACGAGACCTTCACTGTAGTAGCCGTCCGACTATTTACTCCATTGACAGTAGAAAGAAGCAACTTGTGAAGTTCAGAAACACGTTTCTTTCTAGCAAAACAATGGATAGCATAGTGATTTCCTTTTCCACAGAAGGCACAAATTTGTGGAGGAGAAGCAACAACTGGTACTTGTTTAAACTTCATAGCCACCGGAGAAGATTGTAAGTTATGAAAACTTTTCTTGATATAATCTTCTTCCGGAGAAAATTTCATTCTGTACAGTAACTCATGAGAATTAGTTTGCGCAGAAGAAGTTTTCTTTAAAACAGAGTTTTCCTTTTCCAAGGATTTGCACTATCCATGGGCTAAGACAAGCGATGCTTCAAGTTTTTCCTTCTCAACACGAAGTCTGTCTAGATCAGATGAATGCGTCTTGATCAAACAATTTTCTCTAATTGAGCCTTCTTTGACCAGCTTTTCAAGATCACAAATATTTTCACGATGTATATTGTTTTCTTGAAGAAGTTTCTCAATTTCCTTAGAGAATGACCCTATAATGTTGTAGAGTACTTGTTCACGATCAATAGGCTTTTCGAATTCATCCATGAGCTATACATGATCCTTGAGATCAACAAACTCTGTAGAATTTTTTGAAATTATGGTGAGCTCCATTTCAGCTTTTTCCATTATGTCCAAAGTTTCATTGGAGGAAGAATGACCAACACAGGATGGAACAGTCTTCCTACATCGGGATTCGGAAGAATCATCTAAGGAGTGACCCTTTGTGGTATTTCTGAGACACTTGAAAAAGTTGACAACTTTAGGAGGCAATTTGGTATGCGTATGAGATTCTGTCCACAGACTCAGATTTCCACAAACACAGACTTATGAGGTCTTTAATGTGTTTGCCTGCTCTGATACCAATTGAAAAGGCGGGGGTCTAACAACACCACCCAATATTTCGATTAGCAATATGTATGGACAAACTCCATTATACTTTTTATGAGAATCAACTAGACAGTCAAACTCAATCAATAAAAATATATATCAAAGAGTTTATATCTCAGTATCTCGATTTGATTTTTACTCAAGCTAAAATAAATAGCGAGTCTTTATCAAAGAGAGATAACTTGGACGGTACCAAAGACCAATGTCCAAGGATCAATCAACTACAATCAACAACCAAAAGTTGGATTAGAGAAGTTGATGATCTTAACGTACGACCTGTATTATTTCAATTATATAAAATATAATGCGGAAAATAAATAACACAGACACCGGAAATTTTGTTAACGAGGAAACCGCAAAGGCAGAAAAACCCCGGGACCTAGTCCAGATTGAATACACATTGAATTAAGCTGCTACAGACACTATCCTACTGCAAACTAACTTCGGACTGGACTATAGTTGAACCCCTATCAATCTCCCACTGATACAAGGTACAGTTGTACTCCTACGCCTATGATCCCAGCAGGATACTGCGCACTTGATTCCCTTAGTTGATCTCACCCACAACCAAGAGTTGTTGTAACCCAAAATCACAGACTTGATAATAAACTGATCTTTCTCACGCAGAAAAGTCTATCAAAGGATAAATTTGTCTCCCACAGATAAACCCTAGGTTTTATTCCGTCTTAATATATAAAATTAAGGTGAATAGGAACCAATTGATAATCATGTCTTATATTCCCGAAGAACGTCCTATATTAATCAATAACCTCTCTACAATCCTTCCTGACTACACAAGCAGATTTTCGAGGAATCACAAATAGTGAGACGAAGATGTTTGTGACTTCTTTATCTTTCCTATCGGAGAACTCTCACGATCTCAACCCAATCAATCGATTGTACTCGTACAATAGAAGATGCAAGATCAGATCACACAACTACGATAAAGTAGTATCGGTCTGGATTCACAATCCCAATGAAGTCTTTAAGTCGTTAACCTGATTTTAGAGAAGAAAATCAGAGGTTAATGTAGATCGACTCTAGCGAGCGCAGTAGTAGCACACAAACGTGTGTGGATTAAGTTTTCTCAATGCTAGATGTCTCCTTTGTATAGCCTTCAAATCAAGGTTTTGCCTTAGTTACAAAGCAATTTTTATTCACCGTTAGATGAAAATATGATTTAGATTCAAGCTAATATTTCTCAACCATTAGATCGTAAACTTAGCTTGTCACACACACTCGGGTATACGTTTACTTGGTTCGTGAAAACTATGCCCAAATGTGTACGTTCATGTTGGTTCAACATAGTAACCCAAAAGGTTAACCATATGAGCATTTCATATTAACCTTGTTCTTCTTCACCATAACTAGTTCAATTGACTCAAATGAACTAGTTAGAGAGTTTTTCAATTGCTATGAGATCTTATGTAACTACACAAGACACAATTGAAACAAAAATGATTCGATTCGATTGAATCATCTCATGAACATTATAGCCACGGTTTGCATAAAGCATTCCTTAGTAATTTAATGTTTCTTGTTCAGAGCACATCTTTAGATCATAACCTCTTAAGTTCACAAACAAGTTCGCGGACTTAAGTTAATCGGTTGAGTTTTCCAAACTCAGCAGAAATTCTCGGAAAGAGAACTTCCGCCAGTTCGCGGACTTGGCACACAAACGAGTTTTGGAAATCCATGCAGAAATTCTCGGTCGAGAACTTCCGTCATTTAGCGGACAGAGTCTGCGGTCTGGGTTCGCGGACTTGGCAAGACAATTCCACAATCCTCCCGATTTCTCTTGATCAAAAAAGTTCGAAAACTTCGGTTCAAGGAATACATGGTTATGTAATCTAAACTCTCATTTCAATCATTGAGACATTCTCATAGGACGCTATGTAGACGTTATTCACAGACCGATTCACGTCAGAGCAATTCTCAAAGTGATTGAAACTTTTCATGACTTTCGTCTCTAGGTGAAGATAAACTTGATCAAAGCGAAACGCTTTACCAACACACGATTTTGAGATAAAAGATAAGCAATGAATGTTCATCTCAAAATGTCAAGTGTGTATGATCTATTCTATATAGCATACGACTTCTTGTCTCATAAGAAGTAGGAGATAGAATAGATAGACTTTTGAGTGATATATAAGTTCAAGTATCCACATACCTTTTTGTTAATGAAGTTTCACGGTTCCTTATGTAGATCTTTGTCGTTGTCGTTGAATCACCATGAAGTCCTTGAGCTCAACTACATGCTTTTCTATCCTAGTCCGAGACTTACCTATGTAAGCTAGAAATCAAGACTCATATTTTTGATCACTAACATTGACAAACATGCTTGAGATAGCAACGCATGCGAGGTTGACCGAGAAATGCTCTAACACCAACCTTTGGTTGTTGATTGGAAATTGATTGGTCCTTGGATATTGGTCTTTGGTACCATCCAAGTTTATCTCTCTAGTATTTGATTAATACTCGCAGATTTCCATTTGCTTGAGTAAAGATCAAATCGAGAGATAGAGATATTAAGTCCGTATACTTTGTGTTAAGATTGAGTCTGACTATCTAGTTGATTCTCTTAAAAGTATATTAGAGTTAGTCCATACATATCTCTAATCGAAATATTGGGTGTGGTTGTTATACCCCCGCTTTTTCAGAATCATCCTCGATCATTTTTACTGATCAATTTACTGCCCAAAGCACAACAATAAACGAAGATCTCTATGCACAAATCACACCCAGACTATCTTCAAGATAATGCACCAAGTTAACGGAAGAGGTGACTACATCAGAAATCAAACAAGCTATGTTTTCCATCAACTATGAAAGCGCTCTGGGACTGATGGATGTACTAGTAAGTTTTTCAAGGTTTTTTAGGATACCACACACCGTCAATTAATAGCCATGGTTCACATTTTTTTTAACACACTAAGCATACACCCACTCATGAATCATACCAACATAACCGTCATACCAAAACTAGATCATCCATCAAAACCTTCACAATTCAGTCCAATCATCCTTTGTAGTGTAGTATACAAAGTAACATAAAAAATCCTGGTAAATCGCTTACGCCCTCTCCTCTCATTTCTCATGAGTCCATAACAGTGCACCTTCGTCCCTCAAAGATCCATACATGATAACATAACAATTGTTGAAGAACTATTCCATCATATTAAAACCTCTACTCTTACCAAAGATCCAAAAATAGCCTTGAAATTAGATTTGAAAGAGCTTATGAAATCCTAGACTGGGGCTTCATCAAAATGGCATTCAAAAAAATGGGATTTCCAACCAGATTTGTAGATTATATTATGTTATGTATCACTACAGTTACATATTCAATTAACATCAATGGTACCCCTCACGGATACATCACCCCTACGAGAGGCATTCGACAAGGAGTTTCTTCCTATATCTTCATAATATGTGCAGAAATCCTGCCAACCAACTTAGGTAATTTAGAAGCCCAAAACCTTGTAAAAGGGCTAAACATATCTCCAAGGGATCCACGTATTTTTCATCTGATGTACGCGGATGATCTCCTAATTTCTTACAAGGCATATAATGCTCACCTCAGGAGACTACTTCAATCCTACAGTTCTTCGGTGGGCCAGCAAATTAACTGTAGGATCAGAATTTTGCAACGATAATATTTCAGCGAAATTATCAACAACACAATACAACAGCGTCGCAGAACAATTTCAGGAAGAATATAATAAATGACGTCAGCTAAGATCACGGGAAAAATGTGATAGTCCTGCGAAAATTAGAGAGCTTGCGAAATTAATATTTGTAAGGTTGCGAGAATGTCGCAGATCATACCCGAGAATAAAGGACAAATTAGCTGTCATCCACTATGTATTTCCCTATAAATAGTCGTTCAAGTTGTAAAGAAAGGAGAGAGATCTTTTTTGAGTAAGAAACAAGTAAATAGGAGAGAGAAAATCTAGAGCAGAGATCATTCTTGATTTCTTTATCTTTTCTTGTAAGAACATTCAAAGATTGATTAATAAAATTAAGAGTATAAACCTAAAAATGAGTTGATTAATAATGAAATCATATGAGGGGTGTAGTGTAGGAATTCCTGCAACTACATAATGGCTCTAGAAACAGGGAAGATTGTTGTTGAGAATATTCAAATCAAGAAAGTGATTAAATAAATCAGTGAACCAGTTAAAAGAAAGATGAATAGAATTAATGAAGGTGACAAAAGATTGGAGTGTAATATGATAACAAAAACGATGGTTAATGAATTCCATGAAAACATCAAAGGAAGAATACATAAACGAAATTTTGAAGGAAGGAAAGTTATGGCGGTAGAAAAAACGTCACCCTTGAAAGATTGGGAAAATCAAAAAATTAAATTCACGGCGGCAGAAATACCAAAAGAAAATTTGAACCACACATCTCCATTGGTTATCACAGTGCCTATTTCGCGAAAAGAGAAGGAGACAGTGACAAAATCCACAGGAGAATGGATATTGAACAGAACTTTAATCGATACAGGAAGTTCAGTGGATATAATATTTTATCACGCATTCCGGGGAATGGGATTTAAAGATGAAGAAATGTCCAGTTCAACATATTTTGTTCACGGATTTGGAAAATCCACAACAAAACCTAAAGGAGAGATAGTGGTACGAATTCCACTTGGAGAAATCGAAACACATGTAACGTTGTGCGTGGTGGATATGGAATCGCCATATAATATGTTATTATGAAGACCATGGATACATGCGATAAAAGCTGTGGTATCAACGTTGCATCAATGTATTAAATTCCCCACACCAAATTGAATAGGTGAAATCAGAGGAGATGTTGACAATGCGAAATTATGTCATCAAATTGAAGTAAAGCATTATGAAGGACAAGCAAAAAAGAAACAATTTCGCAGAAAGTTGGCAAAGGAAGAAAAGAAAGAAGAAGAATTTAGAGTATATATGATAAGGTCAAAAGAAGGCAAAGGAATACCCAGCGAAATTTCGGAAGAAGGAGAAGGACCTATGAAAACAATAAAAGAACCAACACCAATGGGAGAACCTAAACCCAGTTACACTGCCGCAGAACCAACAAAAGAAATAAACGTTGGGACTATAGATGAACCTCTAATATTGAGAATTGGAACCAAAATGGATATGGAAGAAGAAGAAAGAACTGTTAACTTGTTGCGAGAATATAAAGATGTTTTCGCGGGAATCATGGATGAGATACCGGGAATAGATCCATCAATTGCATGCCACAAGTTGGAGATTAACAAAATTGTGAGACCATTTAAACAGAGAATAAGAAAAATTGCAACAACTTACCATTCCCAAATAGAAGAAAAACTACAGAAAATGCTTGAGGCGGGAATCATAAGAGAAGCTAAATACCCAGAATGGATAGCGAATATGGTCATTGTCTCAAAGAAAAATAAAGGAATCAGGATTTGCATAGATTTCACTGATTTAAACAAAGCTTGCCCCAAAGATAGTTTTCCGTTACCAGATATTCCTCAAATGGTGGAATCCGCAGCGGGAAATGATAGGGTATCATCTTTAGATGGATACAAAGGGTATAACCAAATCCCTCTCGCTGAAGAAGATCAAGAACATACTGTTTTCTTTGCCCCTAGAGGTTTATATTGTTACACGAAAATGCCATTTGCTTTGCGAAACGCGGGAGCGACATACCAAAGAATGGTAGAGAAGGTGTTCGCAAAGTGGATACACAAAACATTAGAAGTATACGTGGATCACATGTTAGTAAAGTGTAAAGAATCTAAAGACCATGTACAAGACCTGAGGGAGATTTTTGAACGAATGCGGCAGTATAACATTAAATTGAATCCTGAGAAGTGTACTATTGGAGTTGCATCGGGAAAAATTTTAGGCTACATTGTATCAAAGGAAGGAATACAGGTTGATTCAGAAAAAGTGCAAGTAGTTCGTGACATGCCAACACCAGCAACAATAAAAGATGTACAGAAGTTGAATGGGCTTCTAGCTTCGCTGGGGAGATTCATTTCGCGATCATCAGACAAATGCAAATATTTTTTCGATATACTCAAGAAGGGTGCGAAATTTAAATGGACTGATGAATGTGAAAAAGATTTTCAAGGAATCAAAGAACATCTTATGAATACAACTATTTTACAAAAAAGCAGAATCAGGAGAAGAATTATTGATTTATCTTGCGACGACGTCGCATGCATTAAGTGTTGTGTTATTGCGAGTAGACGCAGGAGTGGAGAAACCCATTTATTACATTAGCAAAACTTTTAATACTGCCGAGAAGAATTACTCAAAGATTGAAAAGTTAATCTTAGCATTAGTTTATGCATCATTTAAGCTTCGCATATACTTTCAAGTACACAAGATAAAGGTATTAACAAAAGTACCCATTGAATCAGTAATGAAGAATTCTAAAAGATCAGGAAGAATGCAGAGATGGAATGCATAAGTAGGCCACTTAGATATTAAATATGAAATTTTGTCTTCACCAAAATCACAAGTTGTTGCAGATTTCTTGGCAGAATTTCCTTTAGAAGAAGATGAAGCAGTAAAACAAATGATGGATGTAGAAGAAGAACATGGAGATCCAAAAGGTTTATTAACAGAACCAAATAGATGGGAGATATTGGTAGATGGATCATCAAATGGAGTTGGAATTGTTTTAATTTCGCCAGAAGGAATAAAAATGGTTTTTTCATTCAGATTGGAATTCGCATCCACTAATAATGAACAGAATATGAAGCTGTGATACATGCCTTAAAATTCGCAATAGAAATGAAACTAGAAAATGCCAGGATCACTAGTGATTCGCAGCTAGTTATTCGCCAAATAAAGGGAGAGTATACTACAAATGAACCGTCCGTGAAGAAATACAAGAAGCTGGGTGAAGAATTGTCAGCAAAAATCCCAAAAATAAAATGGAGGCACATTTCAAGAAAGGATAACAGACTCGCAGACGCTTTTGCTTTCATCTCAAGCATGATGACAGATCCAACTGCAAGATGCATAAAAATACAAACACTTCTGTCACCATCAATCAATAAAGAATAAGAAAACGTGGACGTGGACGTGATGATAATAGGAAATGAAGAAGAAGAACAAATGAACAATATCACAGACTGGAGAATGGAACTTCATGCATATTTGGCGAAAGGAGAAACACCAAGAAATAGATTGGAAACACACAAGTTAAAAAGCCGTGCAACAAATTATGAATTAAGAGATGGGTTGCTATACCGAAAATCCTTTAATGGACCATCACTCATAGTGGGGATGCTGACAATCATAGTGGGGATGCTGACAATCATAGTGGAGGAAGCTCTGTGGTACATAGAGAAAAAATGAAAGGTTATTACTGGCCATATATGCAAAAAAAACAAAACAAATATCAAGACGTTGCGAAGATTGTCAGCGACATGGAAAGAAAATACATGCACCTGGAGCACCATTGTCATCTTCAACCAGTGTGTGGACTTTTTGAAATTGGGACTTAGATATTGTAGGGCCTTTTTACCAGGATCTGGACAAAGAAGATACTTAGTAGTCGCAACAGATTATTTCACAAAATGGACAAAAGTGAAGGAAGTACAACATATTCGCGGCAAAAATATTTTTACACTCATATTCGAAAATATCATTTGCAGATTCGGAATTCCTGCACAGTTGTTATCTGATAATGGGAAACAATTTGAAGGACAGAATATAGAAATGCTACTTAATGCATTCAAGATAAAATGTGGAAAGTATACTCCTTTGTATCCACAAGATAATGGGCAAGTAGAGAAACAAACAAAACAATTGCAGATATATTAAAGAAGAAATTGGAAGGATATCACATAGCATGGTGCGAACAAGTACATAATGCAGTATGGGCTTATAATACAACTAGAAGAGAAGCTACTGGAATGTCACATTTTTGTTTAACATATGGAGTTGAAGCAGTGTTACCAACAGAAGTTGTTATTCCGACAACAAAAAGAGATGCTTGGGAGAAAAATCTTAGTGCGGGCTTGATTTTAAATAAACTTGATGAATTAGAAGAAAGAAGAGAAAAAGATTTACAACATATGGAGAATTATCAGCGAATATTAGCCCGAGAATATAATAAACGTGTCAGAATACGCGAATTTCAACCAGGAGATTTAGTTCTGCGAGAAACACCAATATATCAGCGAGAAAATGGTGGAAAATTAGCGAAAAAATGGTATGGACCTTACATCATTAAGGAGATAGTTGGAACATGAGCTTATAGATTAATGGATCCAGAAGGAAGAGATGTTGGTCAAAGATTAGACAGACCATGGAACAGGTTGTACTTAAAAAGATATTATCCGTAAGAAGCTTTGAGAAGTTATGGATTCTGAAAGAATAATTGCAAGATTACTCATATAAAAACAAGATCATGATGTGCGAAATTTTCGCAGAGATAATCACAGAACAATGACATAGAAGAAAGGGGAGAACCTTTATGGCGTACACCCTAGTTCGCGAATAAAATTTCGTAAGAGGAAAATGTAAGACCTAAAGTACGTCATATTAGGGGGTACCTGTTACATGGATCAGTAAAGGCTACACCGCCACCGGAACCTGAGTCATGGAGAGTTGGGGTCAATAAAGCCCATCAGGGAGAGACACCTTGGATTCTCATCTTAAGCATATGACTTGGGTTGGGCGACTAAGGTAATAAGGACTCTCTCAAGGAGTTCAGATCTGATCAAGGCGCCGAGGTACACGGTTGAGTCAAGAGTGTCAGGGAGTTTGAAGCGTACCTTGCCATTCTTGACAAGTCTTGGCTTATACTGCACTTGGCCCGAAGAAAACTCCACTTAGGGTGCAGTCTCGTAACCATAAGCCCTATAGGTAAAAGGGATAAGAGGCTGCGAAAACAACTGGTTGTTGTTAAGACTGGATGGGAGTAGCTAACCTTGTATGGTAGAAGTACGCCTCCTTGAAGGGGAAACCAGGGGGAGATAAGGGCGACACCCTCCATTAGGGAGCTGATAAGTGTCTTAAGACGCAAATGTCATGAGGATTTTTATTTGCAAGGATATTAAGGCTTTTCATATTTGTGCAACAATCCTGAAGAGGCAATAATACAAAAGAAAAGGATAAGACGAGATCAATGTGTTTTCACATGAAAGTGCGAAGACGTCCTGTGATTTCGTCGCAAGACTGCAACGTCACGGGGATTTATTTTCGCAAGAATATTTAGGCCTGTCATATTGTCGCAACATTCCTGAATAGGCCATAATACAAAAGAAAAATTTAAGGCAAGATCAATGGGTTTTTGCATGAAAGTGCAAGGACGTCCTGCGATTTTGTCGCAATAACAAGAGGTGGCATAATAAGACCTTTAATTAGGAAGGCAAAATAAGAACACATGATAAAACAAAATATTTATAAGTATTCGTAACAGATTATTTTTTTCAAGAAAGATAATGAGAGGCAAGTATGGGAATCAATACGCAAGAAGCATTATCTTTCTCATCAACAAAATATTAAAAAGAAAAGTTGATTCCAAAGTTGGTTGAAAAATGTAACTCGCAAAAGTGATAAAAATAAGACAGTTCAAGAAGACAAAGCTAGATAAGAAGCTCAAGCTTCAGTATTAATTTCAGTAGCAGGAGATAACAGAAATTCTTCGCCAATATTCTCGCAAGCCTCTCCTTCATTTCGGTTTTGATCTTCGCATTGACTAACATATCGATTATCGCCAACAATTACTTCTTCAGGAGAAATTTCTTTCTCATTTTGATGAACACCAGCAGATGCTTCTTTAGAAGGAATCTCTTCTTCATATTCCAAGAAATTATCATCTGCACCGCTTTCGTAATCATAATCACTATCAGCAGGACGAGGAACTTCATCATCATCTACTTCTAAGGGATCAATTGATGTAGGAGAAAGATATTTGGACAATAAAATTTCATTTACAAGGACTTCATCCCGGAGATGAACTTGGCGAAGAAGTGCTCTCTGATGATTCCTATCTTGAATATCCTTAAAATAAGCAAGATAATCAAGTTTTCTTTCTGCTCGGTCGCGAGAACCACTAAGGGCAGAGACGAGCAATGCATTTTCTTTGCGAATTTTGGCATATTTTTCCTCCAAAACAGAAATGGAAGAATGAAGATTCTTCTCAGACTCTGCGAAAGATAGAATACAAAATTTCATTAACATAAAGAATTCAGAAAGATATGACAAAGAAAAGATAATTAAGGAAGTCAAACTATTATGACTACCTTCCTTTTGCGAAATAAGGTGTTGAATCAAGGACAGACAACTATTCTCCAAACGGTCCATTGCGTCATTAAATTTATCTCCAACTAAACCTTTAAGTCGAGACTGAAGATTTTTCTCTTTAGAAATAAGAAAGGAATTTTTCTTCGCAAGAGAAGAATAAGATTCTTCTAATTTGGAATATTGTTCTTTAAGCTGATTCGCCTTTAAACTTAAAGCTATTATACCTTGAATGAGTGTATCTCTTTCAGCGATAGATGACTCTGTTACTTCTTTAAGGTCATTTCTCAAAGAGCGAAGAGATTTCTCTTGGTCATCACATACTTTTTGAAGAATACTAAGTTGTTGCGAAGATATCCATCTTGTTTAAATAAGTTCTCTTCTCTTGGGATAAGGTTTTATTCTCATCTGATAAAGTTTCCATCCCTAAATTAGCTTTATTTAAAGAATAAGAAAGACGAGATACTTCATTACTTAATAAATCTTGTCTTTGAACTAATTGGGTATTTTCATTGGTAAGATTATTTATATGATCAAGAGAATATGAATAGAGGTTATCTAATTGGTTATATTGATCCATCAAGATTTCTTTATCAACACGGGCTTCTTCAACAGCAGATTCAAATTGATATCTCTCCATTATTCGTTTCTGGTTTAAAGCTTAACATGTGAAAGAGGGGTTTCAAGGATAATTAAATATGAGAAGGATAAAACCATTAAAAAGGCAAATTAAAGCCACAGATAAGAAAATCATACCTCTCAATTCATCATTATTCTTGCGAAGATTGTCACGATCCAGCAAAACATTCTGAAGCTTCTTATTTTCGAGACAAAGAGAATTACATTCTTTTTCCAAAGCTGTCTGTGAAACAGCTCTGTCCGAACCCAAATGCTTGCTCAGAATTTCGCAAACATTAGACTTGATAGGATCAGTAGAAGACTTCTTGACATCATCCAGAACTTCAGATAAAACTTTGAAGGAAATATGTATCTCTTCCATGGTTTCTTTCGAAATAGGAAGAGACTTAGGTAGAGAACTGGTAGAGATAGAAGGTTGAGAAACATTCTCAATGGGAAGAGAAGAGGTTTCATTCACAGCAGAATCAACAAGGGGAGTTTCAATCATTAAAAGGTCAGCTGAAGAAATGAAGTCTGAGGCAGTTTTTTCGCGAATTGGAGATAAAGGTTTATCTTGCGAAGATGTCGCAGGAGATTTAGAAGAGATGAGTAAGTTGAAGGGAACAGAAGTTGGAACAGTTTTAAGGTGGCGAGATTTCTTGAGAGGTTTATTAACATCTTTATCACCCTGCGAATTACAATCCAGATAAGAAACAGAGGCAACAATATTGTTATTAGAAAAGGATAGTGTTTCTTACTACCTTCTCATTCGCAGACTTTCTTTTATGCGCAACAACCTTATGCTGCGATTTGGGAATCTTAGGGTTCTGAACTGTAAATCTAGTGTTGGAGGCGCTTTTGCTGAAATAACAAGAGTATGCGAATCATATAAACAACATCAAATAAGGCAATAAACAAGATCAATTTCAGCAAAACTCATAAAGAAGAAAAAAGAAAACTAACCTTGATGAATCCATGGAAAACAATAGCAGGGAGATTATTTCGAAGAAAATTACGAACTATGATCTGCATAAGAAATAGTATGAAGATGAAGAAGAACTTAATAAGATTGAAGAAGAAAGAAAAAAAGTTGCAATAATGGAATTTGCAGAAGAACCATGAAGTTGCAGAGAAAATAAAAAGAAAGAAAAAGAGAGTGAGAAGGAATATATATAGAGGGAATTTCTCCTCGAGAAAATAAACACGATTAATACGGAAAGATATAAGCGGTTAAAAAGCAACGGTTACAAAAGACGTGTCGAGAAATAGATGGAAGAAAGAATACGTGTGATAAATGCAGAATATGAAGAGGAGAACAACTACGGTATTTATCACATCATTCTCTACTTCGCAGAAAAGATATGAGAAGAGGCAAGATGTAGGATCAGAATCTCACAACGACAATATTTCAACAAAATTATCAACAACACAATACAACAGCGTCGCAGAACAATTTCAGGAAGAATATAATAAATGACGTCAGCTAAGATCATGAGAAAGATGTGATAGTCTTGCGAAAATTAGAGAGCTTGCGAAATTAATATTTGTAAGGTTGCGAGAATGTCGCAGATCATACCCGAAAATAAAGGACAGATTAGCTGTCATCCACTATGTATTTCCCTATAAATAGTCGTTCAAGTTGTAAAGAAACGAGAGAGATATTTTTTGAGTAAGAAACAAGTAAATAGGAGAGATAAAATCTAGAGAAGAGATCATTCTTGATTTCTTTATCTTTTCTTGTAAGAACACTCAAAGATTGATCAATAAAATTAAGAGTATAAACCTAAAAATGAGTGGATTAATAATGAAATCATATGAGGGATGTAGTGTAGGAATTCCTGCAACTACATCAACGTGGTTAAATCAACAATAATTCACCACCCAAGACTCCAAAAAAATTAGATGGTAGCTATTAAACAATTTTTTTGAGATGCCAACATCACCAATCCCACCAACATACCTGGGAGTACATTCTAAAAATGGGAGAACCTCTAGTCACATCTTCGATCAACTTCTTCAACGTCTGGCAGAGAAAGCTCAAAGATGGATGACTAAATTCCTTAATCAAGCTAGAAGGTTAGTACTCATTAAAGCTTCCTTAATTGATATCACAAACCACCTTATGCAAACACATGACAGAAAATAATTAAATTAGAAACATACTATTATACCCCTCCACCACTAAACCGGTTCCCATAAACAACCTTTATAAATTCAATTTCAATTAGAAACCCGATTTCATCGTTAACATAGATCACCACCGTAGCCACAAAATCAGTTTCTCCATCCCCCACCACTCCAACACCACAAACTATGAACAACATTATCGTCGACAACATCTCCACAATAGTCACCAACGACGTTGAAAAAGACGGGGTCTAACAACCACACCCAATATTTTGTTTAGTAATCTGTATGGACAAACTCCAATATAATTCCAAGAGAATCAACTAGACAATCAGACTCAATCAATCGCAATATATCCAAGAGTTATATCCCAATTTCTCAATTCAATATGCAATCAAACAAACAGGAATTTGCGAGCATGATTGAGTATAAGAAATAACTTGGACGGTATCAAAAATCCATATCCAAGTGTCAATCAATTTAATCAACAACCAAAGGTTGGATTCACAATTGGTTGAACTTAAGCACAACCTGTGATATTTCAATTATACAAACAAATATAATGCGGAAAAGAAATAACACAGAAACCAGAAATTTTTTTAATGAGGAAACCGCAAATGCAGAAAAACCCCGAGACCTAGTCCATATTTGAACACCACACTGTATTAAGCCGCTACATACACTAGCCTACTGCAAGTTAACTTCCGACTATAATGTAGTTGAGCCCTAACCAATCCCACACTGATCAAGTTACAGTTGCGTTCCTTACGCCTCTGAATCCCAGCAGGACTCTGCATACTTGATTCCCTTATCTGATCTCACCCACAACTAAGAGTTGCTACGACCCAAACTCGAAGACTTGATAAACCAATCTGTCTCACATAGAAAATTCTATTGAATAGATAAATCTGTCTCCCATATAAATACCTACGAGTTTTGTTCCGTCTTTTGATAAATCAAAGTGAACAAGAACCAATTGATACACCATACCTATATTCCCGAAGAACATCCTAATAATATCAATAACCTCACAATAATCTTAACCGTATGGTAGCGAAAGAAGATATTGTGGAATCACAAACGATGAGACGAAGATGTTTGTGACTACTTTCTATCTTGCATATCATAGATTAATTCTCGAGAAAATCTTAGAGAAGATAGTATTCAATCACGAAAGAAAACAACAAGATCAGAACACGCAACTACAGAGAAAATAGTTGGGTCTGGCATCACAATCCCAATGAAGTTTTCAAGTCGTTAACCTACAGGGTTTTGGAAAAAACGTTAGGTTAAAGTAGAATCAAATCTAGTCACAACTAGTATCACACATGAGGTGTGGGGATTAGTTTTCCCAGTTGCTAGAGTTCTCCCTTATATAGTCTTCAAATCAGGGTTTTGAATCAATGCTACCTTGGTAACAAAGCATTCAATATTCACCGTTAGATGAAAACCTGATTAGACTCAAGCTAATTAATATCTTTCAACCGTTAGATCGAACTTAGCTTGTTACACACAAATGAAAATTGACTTCATTTAGGTATGAGTAACTGTACCCAAACGTGTACACTTTTTTGGCTCAGCAATAGTTAACCGAAGTTAGCCATATGAACACTTTCATATCAACCTTATTTATATTAACCATAACTAGTTAAATTGACTCAAATGAAACTAGTTCTAGAGTTGTTCAATTGTTTATATTCTCATAGAAGTATACAAGATACAATTGAAGCAAAATTGATTTTGATTCACTCGAATCAATTCATGAACATTATAGCCATGGTTTTCAAAAGATTGCATTCCTTATTATATAAATGTATTAGTTCATGAACAAGCTGATTTTAGAAAATAACCTACTCAATTATGCAAACGAGTACGCGTACCTAAGTGGTCGGACTAAGTTTGGGTTCTCCAATATGCGAACGGGTACGCATACCTTTCCAAACTCATATGAATTTCCTGAAACTGAACTTAGGCTAGTACGCATACGGGTATGCATACTAAGTTCCCGTACTTTGACTAAACCAACCAGTATGCATACGTGTATGCATACCATGGTTCCCGGACTTGGAATAACTTGAAACAGTTAGCATACAAGTATGCATAATGTGTTATATCCAATCATGGTTATTAGTTCTAAACTACCATTTTAATTATTGAAACATTCTCGGTAGATGACACTAGCTGTCTCACACAAACTATTAGCTTCAAAGAAAGTTTCAAGTGATTGAATGATCAAAAAAAAACATTCCGAGTCTACATCAAATGACTGTCTCACACAAATCATGTAAGATGTTACCAGGCGATTTTCACATGATCATCTTATAACTTTCGTCAAGAATATAAGATGAACTTGGTTGAAGCTAAAGCTTACCAACACATATTTCGAGAAATATGTAAGCGAGTTAAAACTCAGCTCGAAATATCAAATGTGTATAATCGAAGTCTATATAGCTATACGACTTTTGTCTCAAATAGGAGATAGAGTAGATAGACTTTTGAGTGATAGATGAGTTTAAGTCTTCACATACCTTTTGTTGATGAAGTTCCACAAGTTCCCCTTAGTAGTTCTTCGTCTTCAATCGATGAATGCCGTGAAGTCTAATGCTCAACTACATTTTCTATCCTAATCCGAGACTTAGCTATAAGTGGACTAGAAATCAAGACTTATATTCGACCGATCAGTGCTCTAAAAATCTCCCCCTTTGCCAATTTTAGAGACGAAACTATCAATACATATGGATTACAAAATAAATAAACTTTGTAGCTTCTTATCAAAATGCTTGATCTCATTTGTTCTTCAACATTACTCAAAATCTTCGTCACTTCCAAGTACTCTAGTGATTTTTAACGTGTTCAACTCAGCATCATAGTTGTTGAAGATCCGTAGCTATAACAATGAGAAACAATAGCTCTCAATCATTGTTATACAATGTCATAGTACCATACACAACATCAAAGTCCAATTGTATCACAACTTTGACAATAATACTATGTTGATATGTATCACTCCCCCTTAGTCAATATATACTTCTTCTCATATGAACACTACTCCCCCTTATATAATGATCTAACCATATGTATTTGTAGTATGAACCACACATTAATTCTCCCCCTTTTTGTCAATATAAATAGGCAAAGGTACGAAAACTAGTGGGATCATAATGAAATTCTCATAGAGATACTTCATGACTAAAATAGAACATATCAACTTTGTTTTGATGATTTCACATAGTCCGAACTTAGTATATTCATTAATGAGTTTATAAATATATAAGAAAACTCCTACAATATTCCAGAGCCTCACTCCCCATAAAGATTTGGCAATTAAGCACAAGTTCAATTAAGAACTCTCCTCCATAAAATGTCGTTCCCGAAAGAACAACAAGAGCGACCTTACTTTCACAAGAAAATAATGATTTCTTTGGACATGAACAAATTACATGAGACATGAATTTATATCCATAACAATAAATTAAATTAACCACAAGAGAACCCATGATTAATTTAATCGGAAATGCTCAACATAAGAGAACTTACAGAGCCACACAATACTTTCACATAGAAGTGGATCATGGAAAGATCAATACTGCGAAATATTCAAAGATTCATTCTACATTCATCAATATTTGCATAATGATATCATAGACTGAATCTTTGTTATCAAAAGTTCATCCTATCTTCCATCAACATTTGCATAATGACACAATAGGCTTAACTTTTGACATATATGGGACAATCATAGTACAAGGACGCAAACACACATATCCCATAACATTTTTTGCAATATATAAAACCAATAAAAATTAATATTGCAAAAGCATCTTCCAAATAAACTTTAGAATGTAAATAAATAAATCTAAAAACATTGCAAGATGAAAATCGTTGGCAATAGCTATGTGTACTCACAATAATTGATATTCCAAACCCTAGTTATCCTTCTTAAAACACAAGAATAAATTCTCAGAAGAAGTTTCCTAGACATCGTAGATCTTTCTCAGAGCATCTACTGAGAATTCCTTCTCATTATTGAAAAGCCCATTGATTATGGGATCATTCAATTCCTTCAAATCAAAATATCAGTTAACTCACTAAGTTCTCTTTTTATTCCACACAAGGTGTTCTTTGTTAGAGACAACATATGTTCATAGTGAGCTATCTTTTCTAAAGAGAAAATGGTATGAGATTTTAAATCATTTCTTTTGTTGATGAAATTCTTCACCATAACTCTATAGTTATTATCAAAATGACAAACAGATAAGAGGCAGTTAGAGGAAGAACCTTCTTCATCATTTATAGATCTATCTTTATTCTTCCTTGAGGATATGATTCCTTCACAAAGATACACATTAACTGCATCCCTTTTTGTGGTACCTCTAGTAATTGGAGACATGAAACTGTATCTTTCAATTATAAGAGAAGTGAAGGGATTTTAAATCATAAATGAAAATAAATAGACCAACGTACATCCAAAACCTAGAAGAACTTTTGAAAAAGTCTTTCACGGTTCATGATCCATTATCTAATTTAACTAAAAAGATATTTTCTTAACATAAAATAAATAAATTAACAATTATACAAAACTTGAGCAACCTTGATGCAATCTTCATTTTCTCAAGTTAAAGAAGAGGATACAGATGCCACTAGTATTAGATAGTGACGGAGTGAGCCGAATGATCACATCTTTTATCACATAGTGATTTATCAAGGATTGTTGTATAAACAGACTTCTTACCTCGTCTGAATCTGGTTCTTTTAGATTTCTTCTTGTCTTCAGGAGTACCCTGTTGATTACCCAAGGACACGTTCATTCTTTGCATGCCATTTTGGAGTTTGAAATCCTTTTGTTGTTCCTCTTGAATTTCCAACACTTATTTTGGACATGACTTGCGTTTCCGTAATACGAACAAACCAAGGAAGATTTATTGTCTTGCTTACTTTCCTCCTGTTTATCACAACATTCATCATCAATTATTCTAAAATCGGGCTTTTGAACCCTAAACCATTTGTGTTTACAAAAGACTTCTGACCGAATAACATTGCTGAGATTTTGTCAGAACTTCCAGAAAACCTTCGCACCTCACACTTAAGAGTATTAATCTCTTTTTCCTTCAGATACAAGGTCCTGGTACATTCATCATTAAGACAATCTATCTCAACATTTTTTACCTGAAGTGATGATTCAACTTTCTCCAACGAAGCCTTTAGTTAGAGATTTTCTTGGTGAATTTCTTCGCACTTATTCAAGAATTCAAAAATCTCAGTGCAATACTCAATCTCTGAATCAGAATTTGAGTAGGAAGAAGTTTCTTCTACGAGAGCTAAAAATTCATCGCACACATCGGAAGTATGCAAGATATTGAAAACCTGGGATGATTTTTCTTGTATTGGATCACATGAAGCATTAACCAGAGAGAGACCTTTCTCACATCTTTTTCTTCTTTTTACAATATCCTTGATCTTTTGTGTAATTTACGATTTATCGAAATCAACATGATTGGAACAACATTCATCATCCCAAGACAAGTTTGAAGATTCGCTTGTGTTGGTCACAGCATTGAACGCATATGTTCTGACTGTGTTTTGATCAAGATCAAATATTTTTATAATCGTATTTCCGACAAGAGTATTTCTGGAAAGATTATCAAGGTTATTTCCTTCAACGATGGCATGTTTCTTGGAATCGTATTTGGCTGGAAAAGATTTGATAATTTTCATCACAGTGTCCTTTTCAGGAATAGTCTTACCCAGCAAAAGATGCATTAACAATTTCAGACACTTTGTGATTAAACTCAACAAATGAATCTTCATCGGCCATACGAAGTTTTTCCCAATCAGAATTTAGGTTTTGAAGCTTATCTTTCTTTTCAGATCTGGTCCTTTCGGATACAGTTTCTAAGTAGTGTAGTACATATAGAGAGAAATCAAACTAGTTGCTAAGCTTGTGAAGGTAATTTAAGTTTTGTCAGAAACTTGATTAAAATCTGATTCAAGGATCAAGATTCTAAAGGTTATAAAATTGATAATTGATAATAATATTGATAATAAGATATGTCTCTAAACAAGAAGGCATATCCTTTAAATAGGTTTACAAGAACCGATTAAACAGAAAAGAAAAGGAATTTTACGTAAACTAGGAAAGAAAAGGGCTTGCAAATCAAGTAAGCTAAACAGAATCGTTGGATCAACTGTTATAGTTGATACTGCCGTAAGGTATCAACAATCATTGTTGATACTAAACAATGGATCAACATAAAGAGTTGATACAGAGAAAGATGTACTACATCAGTCCCCCTTCTTGAAAGAAACTCTCCCTCGAGTTAATGAGTAGAAAGTACTTCATTCTCTCCATGAAAAGTAAATATTTCTTGCACATTGAAGATATTAGAGATGTTCCATTTTGATGGAAGATCAATAACATATGCATTATCACTGATTTTCTTCAAAATCTTGAATGGTCCATATTTCTTTATCTTAGTCTTGTTGTAAGTTCCAGTAGGAAATCTTTCTTTTCTGAGATGAATCATAACCAATTATCCTTCATCAAAAGCCTGAAGTCTTATATGTTGATTTGCATCTTCCTTGTACTTGTTATTAGAGTCTGCAAGTTTTGACTTTACTTCTTGATGTATGAGTGAAGCTTTCTCAATAAAGCTTCTGCCTTAGCATTTGATTTAGGCATCTTCGGAAGCACCACCAAATCCAACATCTGATTAGGAACTTTAGAATAAACAATCTCAAAAGGTGTCTTACCTGTGGATAGATTGACAGAAGTGATATATGAAAATTCCATATTTGTAAGAAAATTGTCCCATTGCTTCTCTTTTACTCCATTAACTTTGGCTCTAATCATATTTCCTAAAGAACGATTGACTACTTCAGTTTGTCCATATGTTTGAGGGTTAGAAGTTGTACTATACTGAAGTTTAGTTCCCAAACGCATCCATAAAAGACTACCAAAAATAGCTCAAAAACTTAGTGTCTCGATCAGAAGTAATTGTCTTGGGAATTCCATGCAAACGTACTACTTTTTTGAAAAACAAATAAGCAACATTGGAGGCATCTGTAGTTTTCTTGCATGCTATGAAGTGAGCCATTTTTGAGTAATGATCAAAAACCACCATAATAGAATCATTCCTCCTGCAAGTACGTGGTAAACCAAGTACAAAGTTCACGCTAATATCCACCCAAGGTGCATCAGGAATTGGAAGTGGAGTATATAATCCAGTGTTTTGAATATTCCCTTTAGACTGCTGACAAACCATGCGTTTTTGTATGTACTTCTGAATGTCTCGTTTAATTGAAGACCACAAATAACGTTCCTCAACCAAAGCAATAGTTTTATCACGTCCAAAATGTCCCCCACAGGCCACTTCCATGTAATTCTTGGATCAAATGAAGACGTAAAGAACATTAATTATGGTATACATAAATGATTTTCTTTAAAAAGAAAACCATCTTGAATGAGATAATCATCAATACTGCATGTTGAAGAACCAAACTTTTCCCAGAGTTTCTGAAATTCTATGTATTCACTATATAGATCTTTTAAGAAATCAAAAGCCAAACTCTCATGTTTGAGAGTAACAAGAAGATGATCTCTTTTCCACTCTGATGTTTAATAGAAAGTGTGTACTGATTGATAGTACATAACCATCTATCATGCATTTTATTGACCTTAGCTGAAGTTTTCAAAAACTTAAGAGCCTGATTATCAGTATTGAGAACAAACTCACTGTGAATAAGATAAGGATGCCAATTCTTAAGAGCTTGAACAAGAGAAATTAATTCTAACCATAAGTAGACCACTTCTTCCTTGTATCTGAATTATTTTTGCTATAGTATGCATCTGGATGTCCTTCTTGAGACAAAATAACACCTACACCAACAACAGAAGCATCACAGTGAATCTCCAAAGGTTTGTCAAAATTGGGCACGACAAGAAAATGAGCGCTACATAACTTTTCTTTGAGCATATTAAAGGTTTTATCTACTTCTTTTGTCCATTCAAATATATCACTCTTCAAACAATCTGTTAAACCAGCTGCAATTGTACTAAAGTTTCTCACAAATCTTCTATAGAATGAAGCTAACCCATGAAAACTGCGTATTTCATGTATATATGTTGGAGTTAGCCACTCCACAATTTCCTTAACCTTAGAATCATCCACAGAGATACCAGTATCTGACAAAACATAGCCCAAAAAATGTAACTCTGTTTGTAAAGAAAGTGCACTTCTTTAAGTGCACATACAAAAAATTGTTTTGTAAAGCCTGAGATACTTGAGATAAATGTGAAATATGCTCTTCTTCATTGTTGCTAAAAATTAGTATGTCATCAAAATATACTATGACAAACTTTCCAAGAAAAGGTTGTAGATTTTGATTCATGAGGCGCATAAAAGTACTAGGAGCATTAGATAAGCTAAAAGGCATTACTAACCATTCATACAATCCTTATTTTGTCTTGAATGCTGTTTTCCATTCATCACCTTATCGAATACAAATTTTATGATATTCACTACGTAAATCAAACTTGGTAAAAACTTTAGCACCAGAAAGCATATCAATCATATCATCAATTCTTGGTATATGAAACCTATATGGTATAATAACTCTATTTAAAGCTCTATAGTCTATACACATACGATGTCCACCATCCTTCTTGTCTACTGAAAAGGATGGACTAGCACATGGACTTTTGCTTAGCCTTATCAAACCTTTTTGTAACAAATCATCAACCTTACCTTGTAAAATTTCATGCTCTTTAGGACTTAACCTATAATGAGGTTGATTGGGATTAGAAGTTCCAGGTATCACTACAAGAAAATAACTCATTAGCGACGAATTTCCGAGCGACGTACACAATTTGGTCGCCAAAGATAATTAACATCGACAATATGCATTTTGGTCGCAGGAAAAATAATTTTGCGACCTAAAGGAAATAACGTAGCTACACGGGTCTAAAATGGTCGCTAAACTTTTTAATTGGCGACCAGGAATGATGTTGTATCTAAATTTTTAAAAAGGAGACCAAAATTGATGTCGACGGCAAAATCCTAATTTCGCGACAACATTAAATATCGCCAAACATGCTTTTAATGTAACCGCAAGCTAATCTATGTTATTACGTGAGAGACGTGCATGAGTTGGTTATTGAGTGGAATTTCATACATAAATTTTTCTAACTTCTTCCTAATCCCACGTCCTATGACTTTCTCTTCCTAGTTTTTTTTTTTGTTTTCGTTCATAAGTGACTGCTCTGTGTTTTGTTTTATCCTATCTCCTCTCTGAATTTTCAAGCGAACTTCAGTATCTTCTTTAATTGCCCTGCCTGATCTAGTAAATTAGTTTCCTTGTCATTTACTAATTCATAATTTTAGCATAGAATAGATTAATTAAGAGAGATACGATGGGATGAAGGAGGATTCAATGAAGAAATGGGCTCAAAGATATTGTTTTCCGTGTTTTACCATTGGTTTGTGATTATATATGCATTTTTTCCTACAGAACAGAATTTTTGCTTTCAATGATCTCTTTTTTTAAACAATATAAGAAGTTAGTATAACATAAATCATTTGTGTTTGGTTTTGTAATTATTGCAGAACAAAGAAAAATAAAACCTCTAAGATGCTATCGGAACAAAACGAATCTTAAAAATTTATCGTGCAATTGGAACATTAGTGGGTGACTAATCAGAGTGATTTCTCTGATATTTTAGATGCTGGAGAGTCGAAGATTGCAGATTGGAATTAAACAGAATGGAAGATTGGAATTGAACATCCACTTATTTACTTTTGTATCATGATCAGTCTACTGTAGCACCATTAGCATTTTTCTAATTTCTTTTCCATTAAAAATGTATACAAATTTAAGAATCGACTGTGTAAATATTTTTCTAAATTTTGTTACGATTCACCCATAATGTCATCATGTATGGAAAACAAGGTTCAACTAATAAATTCTTGCGTTTCATTCCACTTCATCTTCTTAATGTTCACATTTTAATTTTTATACGTATCCAATACATTGAAATAAAATTAATTTTGGGTCAAAAATTACTCATAAAATAAAGGTGTATACAATCTTTAATGGCCGCAAAATGGAGATTTAGGCTGCGAAAAAATGGCATCGCTACCTCAAATACTTGGCCGCTAAAACTATTCACTCCACAAAAATACATTGTCGCTAATAGTTCTTATTTGCTGTAATATATTTTTTGGTCGGTGAATTTAATTTGATTACCGACCAAAGGTTACTTTTGTCGCTACTTTATATTTACTGACAAAATAAACACTTTTGTCTCCAGTACCATTCAGCGACAAGCAATTCCCGACAATTTGGACGACCAAAATTTTATGTCGGCAAAATGTATTAGCGACGAAAGAAGAGCATTCCGCGACAATTGGTTTTGTCGCTAATTGGCAATTTTCTTGTAGTGTATAAAGTCTATCTTATGTTGTAAATCTCTAAGTAGAGGTAAAACATTTGGTAATTCAGCAGGAAATAAGTCACTAGATGAAGATAATAAAAGTTGTATCTTGTCTGGAATCTCCACCATAGGTTTAGCAACTTCGTGATAGCTTAAAGAATGAGTTGGTTGCAAATATTAAACAATGGTAGCAACTAATGAAGTTGTCTTCTTATTTGTTGGCTCCTTGATTGAAGTAGAAGATTGTAAAGGCCATACAACTTTAGTAAACCCTTCATGAACGAAATTATAAGTATTCTCATAGCAATTATGAACAACATGAATATCATACTGCCATGGTCGTCCCAACAATAAGCTTGCTGCATTCATGTTAATAACATCACATAAAGCATAATGTGAATAGCCAGGGAAAGAAAACTTCACTAAACATTGATGAGTAATTTGCTGAGTGGATGAACTGTTTATCCAACCAACGGAATACGGTTTTGGATGAAGAGTAACAGGTAAACCAAGTTTTTCAACTATATTTGAAGAAACATAGTTTTCTGTACTTCCACTGTCAATTATCATGTTGCAAAGCTTCTCTTCAATGAGACAATGAGATTTGAAAATATTATGTCTTTGAGAAGAACATGGTTCAGTGATTAAAACTGGTTGAATTACTCCAAGAAAATCTACATCATAAGTCTCATGTTCTTGTAGATAAGTAAGTTCATCATCTCCTAGTGCATCTTATTCTTGTGTATCTTCTGGAATTTCATTAATATATGCATGAAACATGCGACAATCACTATAAGTATGGCCAGTTTGATTGCACTTGTTACATCTATCCCCTCGAAACTTTGAATAAGGATTAGACGGTTTAGTTAAAGGAGGAAACTGTTGTTGATACTTATTACCTTTAGTATTGTGAACAACATCTCTTTGTTGAGTAGCCTGATATGGCTTAGTAGATGGAATATGCATCATCGGAGAATTTTCTGCAGGTAGAGATGGTTTACTGGAAAGATTTGTGATTTTAGTTTTGAAAGTGGTAGTAAAAGTTCGTTGCTCGGACTTGAATAGATTTAAAAACAAAAATATATACAAAATTGTCACAGGATCAAGAGATACTAGGACTCGGGATTTCACCAATTCTTATACTCATGCGATTCATGTATTTATTCTAAACAGTTATAGCTTCTAAACATCGACTCTTTATTTGCCAAAATAGATTTTAAAAATATTAAGTGTAAATCTTAAGCATGGACTATCAAAAGGATTAGTCCCAAGCATAAACCATCAAATGAAATCACAAATAATTAAGAAAAATCATAATTCAATTCATAATAATGCAAATAGTCATAAAAGAATTAAATAAAATTACCACATGCATGAAAAATGGCTTCCTCCATCATCCCAGTATTGGGGTTTAGCTCCTCATATTAATCACTTGCTCAAAATACATGTTTATAGCTCAAAAAGTTGATTAAAAGAGTGAAAAGAATGAAAACAGTGATTTTGCGACCAACAGACGGCGTCCAGAAAAGAACGATAATGTTGACGCTGAGAAAATAAGACTGCTGTTGACGCTTTCTTTTAAGACCCACGGCCGCTAGTCTTTCCTCTATTCAAAGAACGACTGTCTTTGCAGGTGTGTTCTTCGTGTTCTTCGAGCTTTGTTAATGGCAGCAGCAGCAGCAGGTACAATTCCTGCAACTCCTCCTGCGCCTCTCTGCTGGCCTCCCAAGCTTACCCAAACTCTCGACAACCTCTATACTAAACCCAAGGGGTCCTTTTATACCCAACAGGCGCGTTTAATCTCGCCATAACTCGTCATAATTCTCATTAAACCCGCTGTCCAAAAATAAACGATAGTTACCATTTTTAGAAGATTTTCACGTCAACTCTCTCCCTGCACGCTCCAAATTGCCTTCTCCACTCATCATCACACTTCCTGATCTAGCAGAACTCCCTCATGCACGCTCTAACTCCAATTATTCTTGCTTACAGTGTGTGTTGCTCTGTTTTGGTTTGGTGAATCGAACCAGGAATTCTAGACAAATTTGATCAAAACTGATGCCCAAAACATGTTCTCTATGCCATATCACATCTCTATGCCAAAATTCAGACATTGAATCGACGTATAACTGCTTCATTTCTTCGATCGAAAATCTCCTGAACTGTGAACAATTTTCCCGCCAAAAATCAAAATTTGAATTTTGAAGAAGACTGCCCCCTATCCGTCTCTGGAGTGCAAATAGCAAATTCCCAACTGAGATGCCCCTTAGTAATTGGGTTGCCCCTTAACCAAAATGAGAGTCCGAATAACAAATGTCCTCTGGGGATGCTCCGCATAATTTTTCGAGCCGATTTTTCCAAAATTATTTATTTCCAAAAAATACCTACAAACACACAAAACTCCACAATAAGGACGAAAACGAGTACTAACAACACGAAACAATGAGGACAATTTAGACACATAAATGCGTCTATCAATTTGGTGCTTGAGTTAATGGAAAGATGAACTATAATTTAGTTCTTGTGGATCAACAACGACTGTTGATCCCTTTGAATATGGATCAACAACGACCATTGATCCCTTGTCACCCTGGTAACCATAAGAAGAATTATACGGTCTGACAACTTTATAGAAATGTTGATAACGAGCTTGTCGTGGAATTGCTTGTATAGAAGTACTCAGTACACGCCTTTCAATTTTAATAGGTTGCTGGATGGATTCAACCATTTTAAACACATATGTGTCATCCCCTGTTGAATTAAGGTGTTCAAACCTTCTGTAAAACGTGCAAATAATTGCTCTTTTGTTTCATTCAATTGGTTACGAACAACTAAAGCGTATGATTCAGTTATATATTCTTCAACCAATCTAGCTCTTTGTCGACAGTTTTGAAGTTTGAGAAACAGTTGTTGCTTATAATCTTGTGGTAAAAAATTATCTGGTAATAAATTTCTCATTCGTTTCCAAGTACGCATATGAGGTTTATGAGCATTGCGCCGATTTTCACCGAGTTTTTCCCACCAAGCTACAACTCCACCTTTAAGTTTATACGCAACTTGTTTAACTTTAGAATAATCAGGAGCTTCCATGAAGTTGAAAAACGAATCTACTTCATAAAACCAATCCAGGAAGTCTTCAATTTTGAGGCCACCATGAAAGTTAGGGATATCATCCTTCAACTTATATTCAAGTAAAGTTCCATAAGAACTCATATCGGATGTTAGTCATTTTTCGTCAATCCACTATTGTTCTTGGATTTCTTCAGCTTTATCATCATCATCATGGTTGATAGGTAGAACAACATGTTTTTTGTTAATAAATCCTTCCAACGGCTCTTTTGTTGAAGATTATGGGAGACATTCTCAGGAATATAATCATTCTGAACAAAAGAAGGTTTAACTTTAGTGGTTTCACCATCTTCTTTTTTTCTTGTTGTCTTTTCTCCCTCTTCTTTATCATCGACTAATGGAGGCATATTAACGTCATGAAAACCAGCATGTTTCCGTAACTTGTCTATGCACTCTCCTTGGAATACTAACCTCTTTTCGATAATGTCCAATTTTCCAAGTTTCGTGTTAAAACTATCCGAAATAGCTTTGATGTTTGTTTCATTGGCGTCAAGTTTGGATTCAGTGGTCTTAAAAGAATTCTGAATCTCTTCAAGATCAGCTTTATAAGTGGTTGATCAGCCGTTGAAGTGAATGAAAATTTAGGGTTTTTTTGAGGTTATGCGGCTGTGTAAGGATCTATTTTTAGATAAAAACTAAAAACGTTGTATCTGATACCAACTAGTGTAGTACAGATAAGGAGAAAGAAAACTAGTTGCTAGGCTTGTGAAGATAATTTAAGTTTCGTCAGAAACTTGATTAAAATCTGATTCAAGGATCTAGATTCTAAAGGTTGTAAAATTGATAATTGAATTGATAATAATATTGATAATAAGATTTGTCTCTAAACAAGAAGGCATAACCTTTAAATGGGTTCACAAGAACCGACTAAACAGAAAAGAAAAGGAATTTTACGTAAACTAGGAAAGAAAGCGGCTTGCAAAGCAAGTAAGCCAAACAGAATCGTTGGATCAACTGTTATAGTTGATACTGCCGTAAGGGATCAATAATCATTTTTAATATTAAATAATGGATCAACATAAAGAGTTGATACAGAGAAAGACGTATTACATCACTAAGATATCCCACGCATCTTTAGACAGAGTGAACGTAGTCACATGATGCTGAAGATCTGGGGTAATGGCATGAATGATAGCATTTAAGTCGTCAGAATTTTGCTTTGCAGCGAGAATCTCGTTAGGTTCATATCTACCAATATCCTTTGCAATAGAGACACTGTCTACTGTAACCATTGGAGGATCATAGCCATTAACAACATAAAACCATGATCGAAAATCACGCGCTTGAAAAAAGGCACACATAGCAATTTTCCACCATAAGTAATTTAAGCCATCGAAGACTGGTGTTACGTTTATAGAGATATCACTTTTTTCCATAGAGTCAGATCGCTACAAACACAGACTTATAAGGTCTCAAACGTGTTTGCCTGCTCTGATACCAATTGAAAAAGCGGGGGTTTAACAACCACCTCCAATATTTTGTTTAGCAATCTGTATGGACAAAATCCAATATAATTCCAAGAGAATCAACTAGACAATCAGACTCAATCAATCAAAATATATCCTAATTTCTCAACTCAATCTGCAATCAAACAAACAGGAATTTGCGAGCACAATTGAATATAAGAAATAAACGGTATCAAACACCAATATCCAAGTTTCATTGAATTTAATCAACAACCAAAGGTTGTATTCACTATTGATTTAACTTAACACAACTTGTGATATTTCAATTATTCAAACAAATATAATGCGTAAAAGAAATAACATAGAAACCTAAAATTTTGTTAACGAGGAAACCGCAAATGTAGAAAAACCCCTGGACCTAGTCCATATTTGAACACCACACTGTATTAAGCTACTACAGACACTAGCATACAACAAGTTAACTTCCATACTTGGAATAACTTGCAACAGTTAGCATACAAGTACGCATACTACGCTATATCAAACCATGGTTATTAGTTCTAAACTCCCGTTTCAATCATTGAAACATTCTCGGAAAACGACAATAGTTGTCTCACACAAACTACTAGCTTCAAAGAAATTTTCAAGTGATCGAATGATCAATACGAAACATTTCGAGTCTACATCAAATTATTGTCTCACACAAATCATGTAGATGTTACCCGGAGATTTTCACGTGATCATCTTTTGACTTTCGTCAAGAATATAAGATGAACTTGCTTGAACCAAAATCTTACCAACACATATTTCGAGAAACTCAGCTCGAAATATCAAATGTGTATAATCGAAGTCTATATAGATATACGACTTTTGTCTTAAATATGAGATGGAGTAGACAGAATTTTGAGTGATAGATGAGTTCAAGTCTTCACATACCGTTTGTTGATGAAGTTCCACAAGCTCCCCTTAGTATTTCTCCGTCTTCAAATGATGAACGACGTGAAGTATAATGCTCAACTACACTTTCTATCTTAATATGAGACTTAGCTATAAGTAGACTAGGAATCAATACTTGTAGTTTTGGAAACTAAACTTGACAACAAACTTGAGATAGAAACGCTTGCGAGTTCGACCGAGCAGTGTTCTAACAGGCGTCATCTTCAAAAATATCTCCCCCACTATTACCATATCTTTGTCCAACACCACATTAAAATAAGACACCGTCATCGACAACACCATACACCACTACCTCCAACTATGATTTTTGTTCTTCAAACGTGCTTATCTATCTAAAAGAGGAGTATTATGTTGTTATCTTCAATCAATTTCACATGATGAATATTCGTTAATTTCCTGACCCAAATTCATGATTTTGATTTTGGAACATCATGTTTTTTTGATTGAGTTTTGAAATGTGGATGGAATTTAGGTTGGAAATATTGTTTGACTATCATTAAATCCTTGAATGTGGCAATAAGATAGAATTATGTTTGAATATTGTGGTCTTGAGATTTATTTTAAATTTGGTTTCAACTAGGTTCAAAGTGAATTGATATTTTTGGTGATGGAAATGATTTATATCCCGAGGAATTTCTATCGATATTCCTCCCGCTACACACAACTATTGTCCCACCCCCTATATTTCCATTGTGTATCCCCCGGGGCTGTGTGTGTCGGGAGAATTCTCGGTTGGATTCTTCGACCAGTGTAGTATTCCCGTTTTTGGTGAAGTGTTAATTTCATCAAAGATATATGTATTTTTACATAAGTACAAGTGTATGATTGATTTTATGGTTAAAGATGACATTTAGTAGTCATATTTATACTAACCTTTGACTTTGGGTCAAATACATAAGGGTGTTGTTTATGATCACAAGAAAAATGTCTATTAGAGTATAACATGATTCCAAATCAGTTCTCTAAGTATACTATTCTCTAGTATAATATGATTCTGACGCCACTATTTACTTTTCATTATGTAACTCTTTCTTATTCATATTTGGTTGTTATCTTCGTATACCCAATTAATTTTTTACTTGTGCTTTACAGAGATTCTGCCATTGGAGTTGAAGCCTGTAGTCACAATCTCACCCACGGTAAGATTCCAAGGGTTAAGAGATGATTTTTGAAGCTGAGAAAGAATAACTAGAAGGGTTTTACTGAAACAAAAGTGTTATTAGATTATTTTTATTGGTGTCAAAGTTCTATAAAACTGATCTTCTGGAGCAACAAACAATAATGATTATAATTGGAAATCTGATATTCTTTTCAAATACATGGTTATTAAAGTATTACAGATTTAGTTTTGTATTTAAATTCTCAAAAAAAAAATTCAAATCAAATATGTACCACAACTCATAATTAGAGTTGTCAGAAGTGACATACAATTCAAACGAAACTTGTCAAAGAAATGACATACAACTCTTCCCATAGTTGTCAAAGAAATAAATTGCAACGAAAGCAGAAGTTGTTAATGAGATGACATACAACTCTAACCATTATTGCCAAAGAACTGACTTACAACTCAATTCAATGTTGTCAGAGAATTACATACAACTCAAACCATAGTTGTCAAAGAAGTGACATACAACTCTTACCGTAGTTGTCACAGAAATTTCTACAACCCCAACAAGTGTAGTCAAACATAAGAGTTGTGTTAGGCATTAAGACGTAATTTCCAAAGAAACTCGTAAATCATATGACAACTCTTTTCAGGAGTAGTTGATCACCATTTCTCCCGTAGTGCTCATACCTATTTCTTGCTCTAACATACTTAAACTATATATCAGCAATGAGTTTTAATATTTTTACCTCTTACACAACTGAAGTTTCTGGAATATTATAGTTTTCTGTCTGTTGTGAGATTGAATTTTATTTTACTCATTAGTTAAGGTCCGTGGATAATAAATATAAGACTTTACCAAAGAAGGTTCTTTGAAGCCCACTTTTGTTTTTTCTCTATTTGCAATATTATGAGAACTTCCAAACTTATGTCAGCAACGCCTGCAAAGGTACTCCACCAACAGCTTCTCAAGGAAAAGAACTGGAGATACACATTAAAGAAAAATCAAATCAATTGGTTGAAGTTACCTACATGGACGAAACATCTCCAACCACTAAAATCATGTCTATGGTAGCTAAAAGGGAGGCGCCAAATAAGGTTCTGAATTCCAACTGGTCCCAACATTACCTGGAGGGTTGGTATGCCACTACGTACAACTTACGATCCATTGTTTTAGTGTTACACAAAGCTCTAGATTTCTTTTGCATATTGCATTTCTATCAGAAATAATAGCAGTGTTTAGGCACTGGTAATGTTGGGGTTATAACGATGTTGTTTGCGTTAGAAAATAACAGGACAAGAAGCCCGCCTAGCTCAGTTGGTAGACCGTGGTCGTGGGTTCGAGTCCCACGGTGGGCGCCACCCTAAATTTTTTCATTTATCATTTATGCCCGCTTAAAAATTTTCATTTTCTTTTTCTTCCTAGTTGATTTTCATTTATTTATTTTTCTCCTTAGTTGCACCGTTTGAATTTACTCTTGCAGATAAATCTTTCTAGTTGAGATCTTTCTGTCCCTTTTCGGTGTGTAATTTTTTTGGTTCAACTTTAGGTTTGGAATTTATGCTTAGTTTTCGTTTAACTTTAGGTTTTGGATTTATGCTTGACGGGCTCCCTCACACTTTTATTATCACACTATCTCACACGTTGGACATTATTTTTGCGGATAAAAGCCATACCGCAATGGATTTGAAGCTTATATTTTGGAGATATGTTAGTATTAGAAAGCTCTACTTTCACACCGAAAATGAGGATATTTCGAGAAATATAACCCCACCATCTACTATTTTGAAAATGAGCCATAGAAAATCAACATATTTTTGGCCGTTGAAATTAATACTGGTAGATTGTGAGGTTTTATATTTCGAAATGTGCTCATTTTTGGTAAGAGAAACATATCCTCGAAATATTAGTTTCAAACCCGTCATGATCTGGTTCTTATTCATAAAAACAACGTCGAACATGTGTAATGGTGCGAGAATAAAAATAAAAGTGTAAAGTGATCTTCTCTTATGCTTTTTCAGTTTTTTATTTTTTTCTTGCAAGCTACTACTTTTTGGTCATGTACGGATCTAAGCTAAACAGAGGCCATTATTCTTGCGAGAATAAAAATAAAAGTGTAAAGTGATCTTCTCTTATGCTTTTTCAGTTTTTTATTTTTTTCTTGCAAGCTACTACTTTTTGGTCATGTACGGATCTAAGCTAAACAGAGGCCATTATTCTTGCCGGCCAGAAAAGTGTACAGAAAAGGGACAAAAAACTGAACGCCCACCGTGGGGCTCGAACCCACGACCACAAGGTTAAGAGCCTTGCGCTCTACCAACTGAGCTAGACGGGCAAGTTGTTTAGTGACTCTTATATTTGTCCTCAACTTCAAACCTAAAAAGAAAAAAGAAAAGCACCACATCAAAGCACATTTCCAAAACTCGATCTGGGCCATGAACTCTCTCAGATCCGGACGAAACATAGCCAATGGCAGATCGCATATCCCCAAGTCCTATACAAATCTTAGGAGGCTGCGACTTGTGAGTACTATAGATCGAAATTTCCATATATATATTTGTTTGCCCACAGAGAAAATCAAAGTGCACCGCTGAGAAAATCTCTTCTCTCTGTTCTCTTTCGTTCTAATATTTCACTCAGCCAGAGATATAATCACACTATCAGAACTTCAGAAGAGAAGAACAAACAAAAAGTAGAATAAAAATAAAAGTCAATCTTTCAAACCTATCTCCCTATTCGCGAAACCCTAATTTCTTCTTTCTATTATGGGGATTCCGCTACTCTTAAATATCTGGCGGTGGTGATTCTAAATCTCAGTTCAACTCAGCCTAGTTTTTTTTTTTTTTTTTTTTTTTTTTTTTGTTATTCTTCACTGGGTATTGATTTAAGATGAGCCTTCAGCCTATAGAATGTAAATTCATCACACAAGAGGTCTTCGTGAATGGAAAAACGGAAAAACTAACTTTAAGCTACCAAACTCGGTGTCGATGCTTCGATTTCTATATGAGCTTTGTTGGACAATGGTCTGTGGAGACTTGCCTTTTCAGAAGTGCAAAGTAGCATTAGATTCGGTTGAATTTTCTGACAAGGCAACGAATGAAGAAATGGGTTCAGTTTTTGCAGATATTGTGAGTCAAATGTCTCAAGATCTTACAATGCCTGGGGAGAACCGTGCACGTCTTATTACAGTGGCCAAGTGGCTGGTGGAGTCTGCGTTGGTTCCATTGAGGCTTTTCCAGGAGCGTTGTGAGGAAGAATTCCTCTGGGAATCTGAAATGATCAAGATAAAGGCACCAGATCTGAAGGCCAAGGAGGTCAGAGTAAACACACGGCTTCTTTACCAGCAAACAAAATTCAACCTTCTTCGGGAGGAGAGCGAGGGGTATGCAAAACTGGTAACCCTTCTTTGTTTACCACAGGATGCATCTGGAGCAACTATCAGCACAATTAAGTCATTAATTGGACACTTCGATCTCGATCCAAATCGCGTGTTCGATATCATACTGGAGTGCTTTGAACTACATCCGGACAATAATCACCTTTTCTTAGACTTGATACCTATATTTCCCAAGTCCCACGCTTCTCAAATATTGGGGTTCAGGTTTCAGTATTATCAACGTATGGATGTGATGAGCACTGTTCCATCAGGGCTTTATCAGCTTGCAGCTGCGCTTGTTAAAGCAGACTTGATTGATCTTGATAGCATATATTCACACTTACTTCCCAAGGACGAAGATGCTTTTGAACTCTATGACTCGTTCCCCGCAAAGCGTTTTGATGAGGCTCACAAAATTGGCAAAATAAATCTGGCTGCTACTGGTAAGGACCTGATGGAGGATGAGAATGTAACAGTAGATATTTATACTGCCTTGGATATGGAAAGCTCTGCTGTTGAAGAACAGATTGTAAACAATCAGAGTTTGGGCCTGCTTAATGGATTTCTTTCTGTAGATGACTGGTATCATGCACACATCTTATTTGATCGTCTCTCCCCTCTCAATCCTGTGGCACATGATCAGATCTGTAAGGGCTTGTTTGGGATTATTGAAAAATCAATCTCGTCCGCCTATGCTGCTGTCCTCCAAACAGATCATCAAAATATTCATCTTCCCAAGGAACTATTTCAGATGCTTTCTGCTGCTGGACCTTATCTTTACCGCAACACTCTACTGCTACAAAAGGTTTGTAGAGTATTGAGGGGCTATTACCTATCCGCATTGGAACTAGTGAAGAATTGCAGTGGAGGATCAGTTTCTCTTGCATCTACCACTGCTGGGATTAGAGATCTAATCAGCACTTAAGAGTTGCTAAAGCAAAAGTGGAGGATGCTCTTGGTACATGCATACTTCCTTCATTGCAGTTAATACCTGCAAATCCTGCAGTGGGCCAGGAAATATGGGACTTAATGTGTCTTCTGACATACGAGGCGCGTTATCATTTGTATGGTGAATGGGAAAAAGAAAATGAGCGAATTCCAATGGTTTTGGCTGCAAGACAAACGGCAAAGTTGGATACGCGGAGAATCTTGAAACGGCTTGCGAAAGAAAATCTAAAGCAACTAGGTCGAATGGTGGCAAAATTAGCTCACGCCAATCCAATGACTGTATTGCGGACGATTGTTCATCAGATTGAGGCATATAGGGATATGATCGCACCTGTTGTAGATGCTTTCAAGTACTTGACACAGCTGGAATACGATATTTTGGAGTATGTAGTAATATTTGTGCGATTGGCTTCAGTCTTTGGCTTCCTTTTGGGGACACTTGTGTAAGAAATACCCTTCAATGGAATTAAGGGGTCTTTTCCAGTACCTTGTTAATCAGTTGAAAAAGGGGAAGGGAATTGAGCTTGTCCTCTTGCAGGAGCTTATCCAGCAAATGGCAAATGTTCAGTATACAGAGAATATGACAGAGGAACAACTGGATGCAATGGCAGGGAGCGAAACACTACCCTATCAGGCTACTGTATTCGGAATGACCAAACAGTAAGGCATTGGTTAAATCTACCAACAGGCTAAGGGACTCTCTGCTTCCAAAGGATGAACCTAAGTTGGCACTTGCACTTTTGTTGCTCATAGCGCAGCATCGTGCTCTGGTTGTAATAAATGCTGATGCACCATACATTAAGATGGTCAGTGAGCAGTTCGATAGGTGTCATGGGACTCTTTTGCAATATGTGGAGTTTCTGAACAGTGCTCTAACTCCAACTACTGCCTATGCTCAACTGATACCTCCGCTAGAGGATCTTGTGCACAAATACCACCTTGACCCAGAGGTGGCATTCTTAATATATCGTCCTGTCATGAGGCTGTTTAAGTGTGCAAGTGGCTCTGATCCTGATGTATTCTGGCCGTGTAATAATCTTAAAGCGACAAGCCGACAACTGTGTCAAACGCGCAGTCTGAATCTTCAATCCTGACTAGTGAACTGGTTCTGGATCTTGGTTACCCGCGCAAGCCTATCATGTGGTCAGAGCTTCTTGATACAGTCAAAGAAATGTTGCCTGCGGAAGCGTGGAATAGCTTATCTCCCGATCTATATGCCACATTTTGGGGACTCACACTTTATGATCTATATGTTCCTAAAAGTCGTTACGATTCTGAAATCACAAAGCAACATGCTGCTCTTAAAGCATTAGAAGAACTTTCAGACAACTCTAGTTCGGCTATTACCAAAAGGAAAAAGGATAAGGAACGCATTCAAGAGTTGCTAGATCGTTTGACCTATGAACTCCGCAAACATGAGGAAAATGCTGCATCTGTGCGCCAGCGGCTTTCCCGGGAAAAAGACAAGTGGCTGAGCTCCTGTCCTGATACTCTGAAAATTAATATGGAATTTCTTCAGCGCTGTATTTTTCCTCGATGCATTTTCAGCATGCCAGATGCTGTTTACTGTGCCCAGTTTGTGCGCACTCTACATTCTCTTGGCACCCCATTTTTTAACACTGTTAATCATATTGATGTCCTAATATGCAAGACCTTACAACCAATGATCTGCTGTTGCACCGAATACGAAGCTGGCAGACTTGGAAGGTTTTTGTTTGAGACTTTAGAGATGGCTTATCATTGGAAGAAGAAGGAGTCAACATATGAACGTGAGTGTGGAAATATGCCAGGGTTTGCCGTCTCCTACAGATACCCAAACAGCCAACGCGTCACATATAGCCAGTTCGTCAGAGTACACTGGAAATGGAGCTGTAGAATAACTCGATTGCTGATACAGTGCCTGGAATCAAATGAGTACATGGAAATTCGAAATGCTCTTATTATGTTGACAAAAATTTCAAGTGTTTTCCCAGTTACTCGAAAAAGTGGGATTAATCTTGAAAAGCGGGTAGCTAAAGTTAAAGGGGATGAAAGAGAGGACCTCAAGGTATTGGCTACAGGTGTTGCTGCAGCTTTGGCTTCACGAAAGAGTTTGTGGGTTACAGATGAAAAATTCTGTATGGGTTATGTTGATCTAAAACCTAGAAAAGGCCAATGTGATGAGACCATGGCTAAAGTTGCTCAAAAGACTGGGGACTCTGAGCTGAAGGCTCCAATTGCTTCTCTTACAAAACAGTCTAAACATGACGGAATTAAGGATGAAAATAAATGTGTTAAACCTTTCACTAGACATGCTAATCCTCCAGTAACATCATCCAGTGAAAGGCCTATGGATAGGTCAATGGAAAGACATGGAAGAGGACGTTCAATTGAAAGAGTCCATGAAGGAATTTTGACTGAGTCAAAAAACTAAAGGATGATAGGAGTAAACTTCGTTACAGTGAGTCGCCTTTACAAAAATCCTCCCATCTCAATGACCGTTTTAACAGACAAAACTTGCCTTCACCACCGCCTCTGCCTTCACATATGGTTCCCCAATCAGTTAGCAGTAGCCGGAGAGATGAAGATGCCGATAGAAAGGTCAGTAATACAAGACACATGCAAAGGCTCTCCCCTAGACATGAAGAAAAAGACCGTAGACGGTCGGAGGAGATTTCTTTAGCTTCGGATGATGCAAAACGAAGAAGAGAAGAAAAAGTAAACATTCCGAAGGATGACTTGGACACAAATGCAGCATCGAAGAGGAGGAAACTTAAGCGAGACCACCTATCATCTTCTGACGTCGGTGAGTATCCAACGGGAGCGCTACCCCTCCCTTCCCCTTCTGTTAATATGTCACAGTCATTGTACGATGGGAGGGAACGGGCAGAACGGAATCCTTCAGCGATCCAACGAGCAGGTTTCATGGAGGAACCTTCGCCGAAAATGCATGGTAAAGAGGCTGCCAGCAAGATAACCCGTTGTGATAGTGACCAACTTTATGAAAGAGAATGGGACGACAAAAACAGGCTGAGAGTTGAACAGAAACGAAGGCATCGGAAATAGTTAAACTGATTTACTTCGGTTTAACTGCATAAGTGATAACAGATTTACTTCGGTTTTTTTCCTTCTGATCTATCAATGTATCATTGGTGTCCGGATATCTTTTCTGTAAAAAAAAAATAAAATAAAAAGTTCTGAAACCTGCTTCGGGGTTTTTAAAGGGATTCTCATCATCATTTATGGTGATTTTATGTTGGAAGTTGGAGTTGAGAATGGACTTTGAAACAAGTTTCTTTCTTCTTCTCAATACATACTGGCTTTATGATTTAAATTACATAAATGCCCCTATTTTATGCTTCATTTTTGCTTTACTGGTATGGTCAAACTTGACTTTTGGTTCATATTTATACTAAGTTTTGACTTCTGGTCAAATGGCCAAGGGGGTTGTTAATGTTTTTACACTTACTCAAAAGTCAAATTTAGAATTTTACTGATCACAAGAAAAGGATGTTGATGGGGTTATCAATTTGGTTGGGGGTGTTCCAAACCAATGGTAAGGAGGATTTTGTACTTATAGGTTTTGTTGCCAACTTATAGGCTGTTTGGATAGCATATCTGAAGTAGTTTTATAAATCAGTTTGGTTGTTGAATTTTAAAACAAATTTTAGAAGTCGACAAGTTAATTTTTTGTGAAGTAAAATAATTCTGCTTCTGACTTCGACTTCTGGAAAAACAGAACTGTATCCAAATACGCTATTAGTTGAAAATTTTGAGACTTTAGAGATTATTTTATCGGAAGAGACTTGAGAGTTACGTGCACATATCATCACAACTGTCCTTTCCTTCTTGCATGGATTACCTCCTACACGCATCATGCATGCTTCCAAGTTGAACCATATTCTGGCAAAAGCTAGTCGTGTTTTTAATGTAAACTTGGATTATGGTTGGTGGGAGACCCACATCAACTCTTTTTCTATGCGAAGTTTATATTGGTTATAAAGCGTTAGAAAATTGATAGGCACGTTTTGAAGATCTTAAGAAGGAAGGAATATTTTTTGGGGGGATTTTAATAAAGTGCCACACTTTCAATATGATGTTTAAGAAAGTGCCATTATTTTTTTCAGAATTTATTTAATGCCACACATTTGATCCTTTCCATCCACTTTTTTTCCGAAAAACGGTTAACATCCGTTAGAGCATAGGTGACAGTAATTTAGCTTAGTAAAAGACATTTACGCCCTCGAATCATCACACTGTAGTGAGTTAAATCAAGTCATCATTGCTAGTCATTAGCAAGTTGAGTCGTGAGTTGGAGCTAAATCAAATCAAGAACTCATATGTAACTCGCAACCAAAGTCGATAATAACCATAAAAATCAAGAACTCAGGTATAACTGGCCCCTTATGTCAGCGTCAACTTTCAGAATACATCCCTTTGGAGTCGATGTACACCATCGTCTTGAACTCGGAAGCACCTCCATTCTCATCCAGGATCTGTAGACAGCTACCATTCACGACTAATCCAACCAAAACCCCAAATAAGAATTCAACCATCCATACCAAACTACTCTCTATTGCCTGCAATCATTAGTTGATGGAGTTGATTCCAACTGTATTCACGGCTGCAAACTTCCCAGACGGCCATCCTTTCTATTGCTCGACTTCATAAGCACCTTCCATTTGTCCTCATGTTTTCTACTCCTCAGAGACAACTAACACGAGCAACACCACTTCAGCGAAACGCATTCGAGACCCACAAAAAACAACCAATTATCTTCTTCACAGTTGTGCATTAGCGAGACAGGCCATCTTACCCATGATTCTCACTGCGATAATTTCTCAAACAAATCATGCCCTTTTGACACGAGCTAACAGTCCATCCACTTCTCATTCGACTGAATCTCAGTCCATGCATTAACCCCAAACTCAATTCCACCCGAACTTCACCATTTAATCAAGAGACAGATCCATAAACCAAGTCTCGTCTTTGCTCCATCGACAAGACGATGAATTGAAACCACGTACTGCACTTCTCTATAATTGAAATTACCCCTTCATTCTTACTTCAATCTCTCCTTGCACCGATTACAACAGCTCAATCATCTCACCACTCTTGCTGACTCCGATGCCGCTCCATAGCCCATATTAATCAACCCCTTAATTAACCCCTAAATTCCACTATTCAATCAATTCCTTAATTAATCATCTATCTAAACAATAAATATATACTGGAGAAAAGGAGAAGAAGAAGAAGAGAAAAAGTTAGGATTTTGGTTCTCCGTCAAAACCTAAGTGAATAGTGAATCTAATAGACAAGAACGAGATCGGATTTTCTTTTCTATGTTTTTTATGCGATATCTCTAAAGATCGAGGGTAAATAGGTAAAGATGAATACTTTTTTTGACTTGTTCAACTGTTATAGACTGGTTTGGTGGGTCCTGACGGAAAATGTGACGGTTGTGGCATTTTATTAATTCTAAAAAAAACAGTGGCACTTTCTTAAACCGCAAATTGGAAGTGTGGCATTTTTTTAAATTCCCATTTTCTTTCAAAAGATGTGTTTGTTCAGTGCACTGATATAAATAGGGGTACGTTTTGGGCTTGAAGTGGAATTTGAATCTGTCTTGCTCTTCAATGTGCGTGTCTACGTCTTACATTAAGCCTAAACTAATTGAGCTGAAAATGACGTTGATTCATTAGTCCTCTTAAATATCTGAATAAGATGGGCACAACAAAATTACAACTAATCTTAATTATGGCGTATATCTAGCCGCTAGTACTCCTTCAGTTTCCCGTGTGTCCTCGAATACGTAAGATTCTACTTCTAGACGTGGTGCGAAAACGATTAAGGATGTTTCGCTACACTCTTTGTAACACTTTGTTACGCAGATCCAACATGTTTTGTTTCAAAAATGTCCACCTTAGTGACCCGACCCATTAACAAACGATGTTGTAGAATTTATTTACTGACCCAAATTATGTACCTAAAGTCAAATCTATCACAGTCCCAAAATGTCTTAGTAAGTCTCTAGAGTAGTAATTAATTGAGACTAGTACTAGTAATAACCCTCCTACACGCGTATTGAGTTGGTCTGATCAAGTAATGTTGTATTTGTTTGATTGGGAATGTCTTGTATTCTACGATGAAACATCTCGAGGTGGTGAAACGCTCACGCTTCAGTAATAAGCGAAATCATGATATTTCCAGAGCTTAATCTTAGTATTATTGATGATTTCCCATATATTGATTATAACCTCCCGTGATCAGTCTCTAGCTAACTATGCCAGGCTCAACCAAGTAAGTGAGGTTTGCTAGCTTTCCGGTCAACAAAATGAAATGGAAAAAAAGAAACAAAAGTTTAACAGCCCCTCGAACCCCACCGGAAAGCAAAATGAAATGGAGAGAAAAAACATAAACGCCCACCGTGGCCGTGGGGCTCGAAAACCCACGACCACAAGGTTAAGAGCCTTCAGCTCTGCCAACCAACTGAGCTAGACGGGTAATTTCGTTCTACTAACTCAACTAGAATACTAATACCAGCAGTTTCTATTAACCTAAACACACAAATGCTCAAACTCTGTAACCTCTCAAACAAATAATCACAGCTACAAACCACTTCTACTGGTAAATCAATATCCATTTGATTCAAAACAAATAACACTGTTATATATAGTCCCAACAATTCTTCAACACTGCGATTATTTAGAATAAGATGCCCACTATGTACAAAATGATATCTAAAACAGAAGGAAGACTGGCATCAAGTATTGATATGTATGAATCTTATATCCGTAATGTTGGGAGCATTTCGATATATTACTCAGAATTTCATTTGGCGCCTTGCTTTAGCCATCGGAGACTTGATATTAGTTGTTGGAGATGTTTCCTCCATGAAAGTAACTTCAAGCATTTGGTTTGAATTAGCATTAGGGATGATATCCATTCGCTGTCCTTGACAAGCTGCTGGCTTAGTGCCTTGGTAGGCGTTGCAGACGTATGTTTGGAAGCTGCGATAATCCTGCAAAAAGAGATATAGTCATTTTCAAGGAACCTTATTAAGTTTTGTGTTCACATATGAAAAAAGCGAGAACAAGAGGGAGCTAACTTACATCATAAAGGGGAACATCATTGACGGTCACCCATGGAACATATTTATGAGGGGGGTTAAGAGCCCCTGTAGCCTTTGCATATCCTAACTCAAGCTGCACAACAAAGATGTGCACAATGTCAAATTAGCTATCCTAAACTTGAGATATAGTTCAGATTGGTTAAATTCAGATAGAGTTCGCAAATAGATAGCCATAACTGGATTCTCATGACTGAAAAATTTGTCATAAAGGAGCTTAAAGAAGGATGCAAAATCACACATCTCATTGTGCTGGTAAGGAAGGCAATTCGTTTTAAGGCATATTTACCACATCAGCTACTGCCCAGATCCGAATAACTAGAATGCCCTGTTCCTATATCAACTTTCCAACATAGCAACAATCTTTTTCCTTGCAGTTTACTCATTTCATCTTTCATTGAGCCATCTTGCAATGATCAGCAAAAGTACTAGAACACATGTTATTTACTTAAACCTTACAGTTTAGCGACTAGGCTCCTCATGTGCCAATCAGCTTTAACCACGCCAAACATATAACATAGAGATCTAATTTTTTTCATAAGCATAACAAGGAATCCAACAAAACCCAAAGCTTCAATTTAAAATGAAACACAAGTCAACAACAGTTTATAGTTTATACCTGTTGTCCCAACCCACTGTTGTAGCATTCATTAATAGGTTGCTCTTCATAGCCCAATTTTGAGTAACAAGATTTCCATTGAGATTGCTGGCCGTTGTAAACAAAGGTCTCCACACAATTAATGAAATTGAAATGCTTATCCTGCATCACAAATTCAAACTAGTGTGAGTAAAAAGTACAATTTGCATGTTCTTCAATCACCTAACATCAAACATAGAACTCTGAGAGATCAAAAGACAAACACAAATGTTGGGTTACCTGAGCAGGCCAGACTTGCAGTGCACATGCTTCCACTGTGTTCAATTCACACTCAGTTGGTCCATGCTGCAATCATTCACACAACAATAATTTCAAAAGCTTGAGCATCCGTAGATTTTTTTATCAAATCAGATCATAAATCTCATTCTTATCAAATGAATTTGAGAACCTTTCTTATCAAATGATTTTGAGAACAAATCATCAAAAATATGGAAATTATCTTCAAGAAGATTTAGAGTAGAGATATATATACCTGGCAGGTGATGACTTTGTCAAAAGTAATTTTGGCATTACCATAAGGAATGAGTTGCAGATCGATGATATCAATGAGTCCATTTGTGAAAATTTGTGGTAAATAATTCACCATGAAATTTGAACAATAGGGACACAGAGTTTCATAGTGAAGTGCTAGAGTAACTTTACTAGCATCTGAAGAATAAGCAAATTCCGATTCCTTAATACCAGATGGTGATGATAAGACTGTAATTTGAGCTGATGATGATTGAATAGAACAGAACAGAATGACTAGAGTCAATACAAAGATTGAGGATGAAGAAGAAAAATAGCCCATGGCTGTATAATCTTGATGAAACCGATGAGATTTGTGAGTATGGAGTGGGATAGTGGGATTGGAATAGTTTGGGGTTTTTAAAGGGATTCACATCATCATTTATGGTGATTTTGAGTTGGAAGTTGGAGTTGAGAAGTGACTTGAAACAAGTTTCACTTTTTTTCCGATGGTTTTATTCCATAAGTGACATAAATACCCCTAGTTTTATTTTATCTTTTTGCTTACAGGTATGATGAAAGATGACAATTCATGGTCAGTTTTATACTAACCTTTGACTTTTGGTCAAATGAGGAATTGTTTTAGTTTTTTCACATACTCAAAAGTTCCTGGTCAAAGAAAAACATAGACACTAATGGGGGTACTAATTTGGTTAGGGGCGTAGCCAACCAATGGGTTTTATCTTATAAAGATTCTTGGTACACCCTTAGCGAGTTGGTACCCCCTGTTAATAATTAAAAAGAAATGTAATTTATTGGTTTCTAAGTAACAGTAGCTGGTGCCTGGTGCGGGTGGTACAAAACTGAACACTTGGTTAAACAATCATCCTGTTTTTTAGTTTTTCATTCGTTTGTCGTTGAAGAATATATTACGTGCAAATAACATCACAAATGTTGTTCTTTCCTTCTTGCATGGACAACCTTCTACACGCATGATGCATGGTTCGGCTTCAACCATATTCGGGTAAAAGCTAGTGTTTCTTATGCATGGTGGGGGAACTCACACCAACTCCCTTTTTCATTGTAAAGTCATTTCTAGTGGATTTTTTTTTTTTTTTTTGTAAAGACTTGAAAAATTGATAGAATTGATAGGCACATGTTTTAGGGATGAAGAAGGAAGGAATATTTTCCGAAAGGTGTGTGCTCTTCATTGATAGATAATGGTACCTTATATGGCTTAAAGTGGGGTTTTAACAACATAAATGCAAACGTCAATTTTCAATCTTTCTCTTCAATGTGTGTGTCCACATCTTACATTAAGCCTAATCTAATTGAACTGAAAATGATATACACTGATTAGCCCTATAATTAAGTGTCTGAATAAGATGGGCACATCAAGATTACAGTTTATCTTGATACGTATTATGGGTCTGGTGATCCTACACGCTATTCCGTCTAAATACCACATATGGAGATGGGTTTAGTGTGGCGTTATAATCAAGATTGTCAATAGAGGGTGTCATTTTGCTCGGGGTGTACCAGAATTCAAAGAAGGCAAAAAAGAAAGAAAAAAAAAAGTTATTGGTGATCAGAGATCGATACACGCCCTAAGCAAATTGGTACCCTGTTAGCAGCTTTGGTTATAATAATCAGAAACTTCATTTGTTTGATTAAATCTTTAATCAAATATGATTGTGAACCTCAGTTTCATGGTAGAATTTCTAAACTTTCAATTAGTTTTGCCTCCCAGCCTAGGACATTTATTTTCAAAGATAACTCCAACTTTGCTCGTATGATATGATCAGACGCTCCCGACCATTGTTTAGTGACCCAGACGAGTCATGCGGACTACCTTTCCTTGAGGTTCAATATTTTCCATGCCAATAATTATTCTATGATTGAGTATCTACATTTTGCTCCAAATCATTTATATATATGACCTAATGTTTATCAAGTGATCCAAAAGCTATTTCGTAAACCAAATTTATCAACATGCATGATATTACGGTTTAAAATTTCCAAGTTCAGGCGAAGCTTGATCAAAGCAGGAGATTTTATTGGTAAACCTCTAATAATATAATTCAAAGTGGAAACAAATTAACAGTTCACCACTTCCTTTTTGAAAGAAGGAAGAGTCGTATCAAGGTATCAAAAAGACACACAAAAACTACGATCCATGAGACTTAAACCCTGAAGAAAAAAAGTCGACCAAAAGACACACTTCTGGAAGATAACATATTATAGACTTTCCTATCACAATCACACTAAACATTCTCAAGGGAATAAAATAAAATAATAAAATTTCTAATAATAGAAATAACATCTCAAAATTATAGTTCTCTTATATCAAAACAATAAACATAATGCCATATATTTCCAAAAATACTTATTCAGTTAGGTTTTTCTTAGACTCGAACGAAGCTCGTCTTCAGTTAGGTTTGTGAGACAAAAATTCAAATGAACCGGTTTGGTTAGGTTTCCATACACACACAAAAATAATGGTTTTTAGAATTTTTGTAAGAAAAAAATCAACGAAGCAAGTTCATAGAAAAACCGACAGAATATCTCTGGCAGTTACATTTTATATGATGATCCGTAGTGGTGTAGCTTTAGAATAGTAACTTGATGGGTCTTGTTTTTGTTGTGCCTGTTTTAATATTATTAGATTCTTACGAAGTAATTTATTTTCCTACCTCGATTGTGATGATGAGCATATGTATCTAATGGTTGTACATCTTCACCCACTTTAATGATAAACAACAAATACAATTATTTTGTATTAAAAAGAAAAGACACTAAGATAAAAAAAATGATGCATCTTTGAATAAATAATTTCTAGAATTGGACATTATAATTACATAGTCAATAACAAAGGAATAACAATTCATACAATCAAACTTACAAAAAACTAGCAACTTATCAGAACTTTTGAAATGTACATTAACATGTGCTAGAAATTTTATGAATAAAAAACCTGTAAGACTATATAAAAATTTAAATCAGATTTGGGATTTTACCCAGAGTTTTGGGATATTCTTTAACAATCTTCTTATTGTTGCCCCAATCGTGATTGTGGCGAGATCTTTTCAAATGAACCCTTAATTCCAAATTTTATACACAAAAAAGATTTGAAGTCAATCATAATTGTATTATAACTGTTAAATTAAGAGAACAAGAAGTGGATTACTTGTTTGGACTTGGAAATTGATGAAGAAACTAGGGTTTAAACCTTTTTCTTGATTCCTGTAAACAATCACACATATGAAGTCAAGTGGGAAGATATTATTATTCTAAATTAGAAATCAAATTAACAGTGTCAATAATTAGATTCATTCATATGATATACGTTGTTTTCAAAACTTCCAGTCAGCCCGTGAAAAGTCCTTGGGTGGGTTATACCTCAGCTTTCAAAGCGATGCCAATTCAAGTTCTCGCGAACTCTTTCCAGATCTCTACCAGGGAACATCAAATACAATAGGGAACATCAAACGATGATCCTTCCTCCTGGAGGTGTTGGATATTCTTAAGACTGATAAATTTAACTAACTTATTGCACTAGCTTATATCATATATGCATGAATAACTAAAAGAGCGAAGGATCTCAAGTGGAGATTATGATGGTTTTTGTATATTTTTACTTCTACAATAAATATGTTGTAATAAGTAGCTAGTAGTCAAAAGAGACGATGTAACAGTTAGATCTTTTGCAAAATAACCTAGCATATAAAAATGGTGATTTAGAAAACTTGGAGATGTTGAGAAGTACATATAAATTACATTTAAAGATTGATGAATTCTCACCGTGAAGAGTGAGCGGCATAACTCGTAGAAACAAACGCATTAGGCAAACTTGCAGGAGTATGGGAAATTCCTAACTTATGTATGAAATGCATACAAATATACTCTACCGACGATTCTTTAAGGGAACACCAATGGAGCATCAACACTAAAAAGCAAAATCAAACCAAATGATTAACGAAGTTATGTTCTAAACATCCCCAGCTACTAGAATCAGGTCTCCATTAGATTAAGGCAAGTGTCGGATGAAGTTTACTGAATAGGCATACAGTCCCAAAATTACGTAGATGATTGGTAGATATTTTTTCATGCTAATTAATTTGTTGGGTTAGCGTTTGATAAAGCTCTAGATATCTGATGCTATCATAAAAAAGAATATTATAAGTAGTAGTTTGGAGCATTGTGGGAGATGTCGTGTTATTTTGTTGTGGACAAAATAATGAATATTGAATCTACTTTCGGTCTATGATCTGTGGTTTTCTAGCTCATTTTACATGGCTTTGCCCGTCTAGCTTAGTTGGTATTAGTACTGCGTAAGGCTCTTAACCTTGTGGTCGTGGGTTCGTGCCCCACAGTGGGCATATCTGTATCTAAATTCTTTTCTCTTTTTTTTTTAATTTTTTTAAGATGTCATGTTTCTAATAAGAGACGATATACCAGTTAGATCTTTTTCCAAATAAGCTAGCATATAAAAATGGTGATTTAGAAAATTTGGACATGTTGAGAAACACATCTAACTTACATTTAAAATTTGGACATGTTTAGAAAAGGTACTCTACCGTCGATTCTTTAAGGGAACACCAATGGAGGATCAACACTACAAAGCAAAATCAAACCAAATGGTTAACGAAGTCATGTTCTAAACATCTCCGGTACTAGAATCAGGTCTCTGGTAGCCAAAGGTAGGTGCCGGACGAAGTTTATTGAATTTTCATACAGTCCCAACATTACATAGATGATTCTCGGTAGACCTATTTTCAAGACAATTAACCTTGTTGGGTTAGTGTTTGATAAAGCTCTAGATATCCCATGCTATAATGATTTTTTTATCATAACCAGTAGTTTGGAGCATTATTGGGGATGTGGTGTTATTTTGTTGTGGACAAAATAATTAATATTGATCTACTTTCGGTCTATGAGCTATGGTTTTCTATCTCATTTTACACAGCATTTCTCGTCTAGCTTAGTTGGCATTGGTACATCGTAAGGCTCTTAACCTTGTGGTCGTGGTTTGGAGCCCCACAGTGGGCGTATCGGTATCTAAGTTCTTTTATGTTTTTATTTTTATATTTAATATCTCATGTTTCTAAACAAAAAATCTCTTTTTATTTTAAGGCGTCAATGAATGAGCAGCTTCAGTGAATATGGGTGGAAGAAATTTTGGCGACTGCGAAACATTCCTCTTGAAGTTCAATATTCACTTGGCAAGTGATTCGTAGACAAATCTGGGAGGAGCTCTTGCTAATATATGAAAATTCGGCGATGGGTATGATGATATTTTCTATTGTGGCACTAACACCAAGAACCCCAAAATTGCATCAATTAAATTTGGGAGGAGTTCTTGCTAATATATTAAAATTCGGCGACGGGTATGATGATATTTGCATAATGTGCCACCAACACCAATAACCCGAAACTGCATCATCATATTCCGCAACCCAGAGCCTAATTAGGCACTAAAGTCACTGCTCTTGTATGATGGAATTCCAAGGAAATGCCACGGTCATTGTCATGTCAAAGGAAACAACCCTCTTGTAGCCTTGTTACTAAACCATAAGGATGACACTCAATTTGCGAAGCAACAAACGATCGAGCACTGCACTATATATAAGGCAATGCTCAAGCAGTAATGCATCTACTGAACTCCCTTGAACAAGACCACCACCACCACCAAAAAGAAAAAGAAAAAAAAAGAACTTTCCTTGGGCTCAATATTTTCCATGCCACTACCTAATCTGTGACAATGAATATACATTTTGGCCCAAATTATTCCTATATATGACCTACTGTTTATAAAGTGATCCAAAATCTACTTCGTAAACCAAATTTATCAATGTGATATTACCGTTTAAAATTTGTCTAGTGGCCCAAAAATTTCTGAGTGATTCAAAATATATGGTAGAAGGTAGCCAATATTATCTTACACCTCCCTCGTTAATTTCATTTTCCTCGATTTTGAAAGACTTTTCCATTATTACAGTATATATGAATTTTATTTCCTAGTATATTTCTCGGTTAGTTTAGTAATTTTAATCCCTCATTTGAGTTACCATATGTATTTCTCCTTATATGTATTAGAAAAACCAGGAATTAAGTATCCAAATTGCCTCCGGACTCAATTATCTAAAAGTCTCATTTGTCTGTGAAACAGCTTTGTATAAACCTATAATATCACACACAACTTAGACTCTGGCCTCATATTTTTTATTCTTTTGAGAGTAAAGTGTATATGAGATGGTACAGAACATAACTCCATAGTAGTGAGGCTTATTTGGTAACTGTAGCCCTTTTATGGAATGCATTGAATAATGACCAAAAAATAAAATTAATTGGTCATATACGCCTAGTATATGCGAAGCTTGGCCAAAGGAAGAAATATTATCAATAAAACTCTGATAGTTTAAAGTGGAAACAAATCAACTGTTCACGACTTATTTTTTTAAAGAATGAGGAATCGTATCAAGGTATCAAAATGATACACAAAAACTACGGTCCACAAGACCAAAAGACACACCTCTGAGAAATAACAATTTGTACTTTCATATCACAATAACACGAAAACATTGTCAGGGACAAAAAATAAAAATTCCTATAATAGAACTAATACCTCAAAATTCTAGTTATGTTGTATCAAAACGACGAACATAATGTCGTAGTTTTCCAAAGAGACTTATTCAGTCAGGTTTTTCTTAGGCATTCGATGTTTCCAGACCTTTGCATCTCTTTATATCTGAAGCACTCGATGAACTTAATGAAAAAGTTTGGAAACATTCACGGCTCAATCAGGTGTGTTTGGAAACTTATATTTAATGAATTTTACGATGTAGCGAACTTGAATATCCTAGAACTGATCATGGTTGAATAATTGATTTACATGATAGAATTTCCAACAACTACCAGATAACAATGGCGTGTAGGGTCACTAGATTCTAAATTTCTGAGCTGATAGACCCTTAATATTGTTAAGATGAGCTGTCATTTTGTTGTTCCCAACCTATTCACGTATTTCGAGGAATATATCTCATTTTCTGTTTTTCTAATGGTAAGATACATATGTACACATCGAATACTTGTGCATGTGGAAATTTTATCTCAATCTGTTAAACCTTAATTGCTATGCGGGAACATTTAAAAATCTCCCGGCTTGGCATTATGTATTCGGTGCACCAGTATTTTACACGGGACCCATTTCTCCCTCCGACAATGACCTTAATTAATCCGTGGTTAGTTATAATTATTGAATGAGATTGACTAATTCTGAGGGAGCCTACTTCAAACTCATTACCCAATAAATCATACTAAAGATTGATAAAAAAAACAAAACAAAAACACCATCGAGTTCCGGTATGAGTATTTGTAAACCACCGAATAACTTCATAAATAGGTCTCCAATATATTAATATGTAATTTCTAGCCAAATTAAGATATTAATATGATCAAATTTGAATGAATTCTTTTCTTGGACATTATAATTGCATAATTAATAACAAATACATAACAATTCAAACTTAGTCTAATAAATCAAGGTTACAAAACATTAGCAACTTATCAGATCTTTTGGAATGTCGATCATTTGTTAACACTAACATGTGTTAGAAATTTTATGAATAAAAAGCCTATGGTACTAGATAAAAAATTAAATCAGATTTGAGATTTTACCTAGAGTTTTGAGATGTTCTTAAAAATATTATTATTTTTTCCCCAATCCTGGTTATGGCAGGATTTTTTCTAATGGACCATTTCTTTCCAGATTTGCAGTCAAATATTATTATATTATAAATGTCAAATCAAGAGAATGAGAAGCGAAACACCTGTTTGAACTTGGAAATTGATGAAATAATTAGGGTTTTACTTGATTCCCGCAAACAATTACATATAAAGTCGAATAGACGATAATACTATTGTTAATTAGAAATTAAATAGCGCAAATTAGATATTTCAAAAATAAAATAAAAAATAAGATCATATGTTATTGAGAAACCCTAGTTAAAAATGTTAGGTATGAGTTCAAATTTGTAATTAATTATCCAATTATTTCCTTCGTAGATAGAGAGAAATTAAGTATGAATTTAATAGAGAATTTTGTTTTTGATTTTTTAAGAAACCCTAATTACTTATTTTGTATTTGCGCTCAAATATTTAAATTAATCAAATTGATGCTTTTACAAATAAATTTAAGTGAAATCAACTATGGATCCAACCAGGGTTTTGGTTATATAAAAGTATATATCGAAAATACATTATAGATCATTTAATATGAGAGTTCTACATCTCTTAGCTTCGCCTTATCTTATGATACTTGTGTGATACAAACATGACTTTATAATTTTCTCCTCTGTCATAAAGAACTCATCTTCACAAACACGTCTCCAATCTCCTTTTGTAAGATCGCAAAAATGAAATTTAAGGGAAATTAAATTAGATTTGGGGTTTTACAGAAGTTGATGAACTTTAATTTACTAACATCGATCGGTAGCATAAAGATAATCTAATCATGTAACTAACATGTTCCTGCATACATTTGTTAACCCGAGTATTTAAGCTCCCCACTCATTTGTTTCACCTTCAAACATGATATTCTTGCATATGTAAGTTCGGTTCAAACCTAGAGTAAAACATATCAGGACAACCGTCACTTGCACAGGGGTAACTTATGTAATTCTTCATTTCTTTTTTTGTGCGCTTTCTTTGCAGCTTTTCTGTCAAAAGACTATCCACAACCAGCAAAGTCACAAATGTAATCCTTTGGGGCAATGATGTGCCTGTTGTTCTGCACCTCCCCTGCAAATCATAAAAGACGATTAGTTATTATTTGGTACATTGCAGATAATGGAACACATATTATTATGTAGCATTGGATCTCGTAGTCATGATTTTCCTGTGTATGTTCATTGGGCCTCCTTGTGGACAAACTATATTTCAAATGTGAAAGGCATTTTATTTGCTGCATGGCATGATTGTGAGGAAGGTCATGGAAAGGAAGAAAGTTTATCAAGCACAATGATATGTACGGATGGTGTTGTTCCTTTATTTTAATGGAATAGTTTGATCAGTTGGTCATGAGAAGAATTTGGATCAAATGTGTTATATTTTTGATTTCGAATCAGGACATAGTTTTTGCATGAATCTAAGGAATTTTATAGTTCTGTATATGGAGTGCTATCAAAATAAGAATCTAGGAAGGTATGGGTCGAGTTTTACTTACTTCCAGCAGCTTAAATAAAACAAAAGTACTCTCAGGAATCTTCCTAATATGTGCGGTGTTGACATTGTGACCATTACAAGAATTTTGGAGTCTAAAATCATGAAGGTGTTGCTAGACAGAAACTGCTTGAATTTTGAGTTGCTGCAAAGGTTAGTTTTTATATTTACAGTGTTCAATCTGAATCTTTACCTGTGTAATTCTCGTTTAGCCTATTATTTGTCTCCTTGAAGATTATGTCTGACCTTTGGTTAAAAGTGATAGTTGCAGCACTAAAGAATTCTTTGGTGGTAATAACAATAATGTCATTCCTACATTTCAGATAGAGTTATCGGAAGTACGTAATATGCAATACTAAGAACTCCGTGAAAACTGGGTTGATTTTGTTCCTGACTAAAGGCGCGTAATATGCAATACTAGTATTTACTTTGTTTTTATTTTTGTTGTTGGTAAAATTCAATCCTAAAATAAAACTACACGGGCCTTACAACATGGGGAACGACCTTCCCCATTACATTGTTAGATAATACATTACTCAAAAAAGGTGGGGATTAGTTACCCTTAGTTGATTTCCACCAAGACTAACAAAGTATCTGCCAAATAATTACCTTTGATAATCATGAGCGAAAGATACTTGAGCAAAAAAGGAGGCTAACTTGCAGATATCTTGTAACAATGTTTCAAAAAACCAAGGAACTGGAAACTTACAATTTACAAAATTAACTACATACATAAGAGTCACTGTCTACCTCTAACTTAAGGTTTTACTCTGTTACATTATGATATTTTTTTGATAAGGTAACTCAATTATTCCTTTCATAGGATTACGTTTTGAAGAAATATTATGTCTTGTTATCTCATGCTAATTAAACTGATTTCATTACAAACTCTAGAAATCATGGAGATATAGGAGCTAGAATGTAGGAGCACACATATTAAGCAAGATTTTACTCTACTAAACTTGATCTTACTCTACTTAACTTCCCACTTTTTATTACCTTACCACTTCCTTTCTTGGTTTACAAATTAGGACATGCAAGTCTATTTATATAGACTTCCTAGACTTCTTTGTCTTTATAATATTCATTCTAGAGTATTCTACAGATACCACATAGGATCTAGATAACAACTTCCTTAAGCAAACCCTAGTTCAGTCTTAGACATTTCTAGGTTTTACATTTATGTGAAGATAATTATAAGTTCTGTCAATTTCATATAAAGAGCTATCAAGTATCTCTGGTATACATTTACATGATGATCTGTAGTGATGTAGATTTAGAATAGTAACTTTGCGGGTCTTGTTTTTGTTGTGGTTGTTTTAATGTTATTAGATTCTTATGAAGTAATTTATTTTCCAACCTCGATTGTGATAATGAACATGTGATTTTATGACTGTACATGTTCACTCGCTTTATAACGATAAACAACAAATAAAAATTATTTTGTATTAAAAAAAAGGACATTAAGGTAAAAAAAAATATGATGCATCTTTGAATGAATTTCTAAACTTCGACATAATAATTACATAATTAATAACAAAGGAATAACAATTCATACATGGTATGATAAATCGAGTTACATAAAACTAGAAACTTATCATGACTTTTGAAATGTACATTAACATGTGCTAAAAATTTTATGAATAAAAAACATGTAATACTATATAAAAGTTTAAATCAGACTTGGGATTTTACAGAGTTTTGGGATGTTCTTTAACAATCTTCCTATTATTGCCCCAATCATGGTTGTGGTGAGATCTTTTCAAATGGACCCTTAATTCCAAATATTTATATATAAAAAAGATTTGAAGTTAGATATTATTGTATCATAATTGTTAAATTAAGAGAACAATAAGTGGATTACATGTTTGTACTTGGAAATTGATGAAGAAACTAGGGTTTAAACCTTTTTCTTGATTCATGTAAATAGTCACAACATACGAAGTCAAGTGGGACAATATTACTATTCTAAATTAGAAATAAAAGAGTGTAAATAGATAGATATTAAAAAAAAGATTCATTCATATGATATATGTTACTTTCAAGACTTCCAGTCAGCCCATGGAGAGTCCTTTGGTGGGTTATACCTCATCTTTCAAAGCGATGACAATTCAAATACATGCAAACTTTTTCCAAATCTCTACCCAAGAAGCTCAGAACATCAAATACAACAGGGAACTTCAAACCATGCTCCTGCCTCCTGGAGATATAGATCTTCTTACGACTGATAAATTTAACTAACTTATTGCACTAGCTTATATCATATATGCATGAATAACTAAAAGAGCGAAGGATCTCCAGTGAAGATTACGATGGTTTTTGTATGTTTTTACTTTTACAATAAAAATGTTGTAACAAGTAGCTAGTAGTCAAAAGAGACGATGTAACAGTTAGATATTTTGCAAAATAACTTAGCATATAAAAATAGTGATTTAGAAAACTTGGAAATGTTGAGAAATACATATAAATTATATTTAAAGATTGATGAATTGCCACTGTGAAGAGTGAGCAGCATAACTCATAGAAACAAACGCATTAGGCAAACTTGCAGGAGTATGAGAAATTCCAAACTTATGTATGAAATGCATACAAAGGTACTCTACCGCTGATTCTTCAATGGAACAACAATGGAGCATCAACACTACAAAGCAAAATCAAACCAAATGATTAACGAAGTTATGTGATAAACATCTCCAGCTTCTAGAATCAGGTCTCTGTTAGCTTAAGGTAGGTGCCGGATGAAGTTTACTAATTAGTCCCAAAATTACATAGATGATTGGTAGACCTATTTTCATGCCAATTAACTTGTTGGGTTATTGTTTGGTATATTTGATGCTATCATATTATTTTTTTATGATAAGTAGTAGTTTGGAGCATTGTGGGGATGTGATGTTATTTTGTTGTGGACAAAATAATGAATACTGAATCTACTTTCGGTCTATGATCTGTGGTTTTCTAGCTCATTTTACATGGCTTTGCCCGTCTAGCTTAGTTGGTATTGGTACAACGCAAGGCTCTTAACCTTGTGGTCGTGGGTTCTAGCCCCACAGTGGGTGTATCTGTATTTAAATTCTTTTCTGTATTTTTTTTAAAAAATTTAAGATTTCATGTTTCTGAAGAAAAAAAAAATTATTTTAAGAAGTCAATGAATGATCAGTTTCAATGAATTTGGGTAGAAGAAATTCTGGCAACTGCGAAATATTCATCCCGAAGTTCAATATTCATTTGGCAAGTGATTTACATACAAATTTCGGAGGAGTTCTTTCTAATATATGAAAATTTGGCGACGAGTATGATGATATTTTCATACTGTGGCATCAACACCATGAACCCGAAAACTGCATCAACTAAATTTGGGAGGAGTTATTTCTAATATATTAAATTTCGGCAACGGGTGTGATAATATTTGAATACTGCGCCACCAACCCCAAGAACCCGAAACTGCATCATCATATTTCGCAACCCAGACCTTAATTAGGTACCACAGTCATTGTCATGTCACATGAATTAACCCTCTTGTATCCTTGTTATTAAACCATAAGGATTTCTTCATGCCGCTTAATTTGCGAAGCAACAAACGATCGCGCACTGCAGTATAAAAGACAATGCTCAAGTAATAGTACATCTACTGAACTCCCTTGAACAACACCACCCAAAAAAAAAAAAAAAACTTGTCTTGGGCGCAATATTTTCCATGTCACTATTTATTATGTGATTATGAATCTAAATTTTGGCCCAAATTATTCCTATATATGACCTACTGTTTATTAAATGATCCAAAATCTACTTCAAAATTAAATTTATCAATGTGATATTACGACTTAAAATTTGTCTAGTGCCCAATTTTTTTCCTAGTGATTCAAAATGGATGGTGGATGGTAGCCAATGTTATCTTACGTGCACCTCCTTCGTGAATTCCATTTTCCTCGATTTCGAAAGATTTTCCTTTATAACAGTATATATGAATCTTATTTTCTAATATATTTCTCGGTTAGTTTAGTAATTTTAATCCCTCATTTGAGTTACCATATGATATTTCTCCTTATATTAGAAACACCAGGAATTATGTGTTCAAATTGCCTCTGAACCCAATTATTCAAAAGTCTCATTTGCCTGTGAGACAACTTTGTATAAACCTATAATATCACGCACAACTTAGAACTCTGGCCTCATATTTTTGATTTTTTTGAGAGTAAAGTGTACATGAGATGGTACATAACATAACTAAATAATAGTGAGGCTAATTTGGTGACCGTAGCGTTTTTATGAAATGTATTGAATAATGATCAAAAATAAAATTTATTGGTAATATAGACCTAGTTTAGGCGAAGCATGACCAAAGGAAGAAATATTATCAGTAAAACTCAGGTCAATGAAAGTGGACAAAAATTTACAGTTTACGACTTATTTTTTTAGATAATGAGGAATCGTATCAAGGTATCAAAATGATATACACAAAAACTACGATCCAAAAGACTTAAACCTTGAACAAAATTCAAATGGACCGAAAGACACATCTCTGGGAAATAACAAATTGTAGACTTTCCTATCACAATAACACAAAAAAATTATCGAGGACAGAATATTAAAATAAAATAAATAAAATTTCCTATAATAGGAAAAACACCTCAAAATTCTAGTTATGTTGTATCAAAACGATGAACATAATGTCGTAATTTTCCAAAGAGACTTATTCAGTCAGGTTTTTCTTAGGCAGTCGACGTTTTCAAACTTTTGCATCTCTTTATATCTGAAGCACTCAATGAACTTAATGAAAAGGTTCGGAAACATTCACGGCTCAATCAGGTATGTTTTGAAACTTATATTTAATGAATTTTATAATGTAGCGAACTTGAATATCCTAGATCCTGATCATTTTTGAATAGTTGATTTATATGATAGAATTTCCAACAACTACCAGATAAAAATTGGCGTGTAGTGTCACTAGATTCTAAACTTCTGAGCCGATATTTGGTGATGAGCTGTCATTTTGTTGTGCCAAACCTATTCACATATTTAGAGGACTATATCTCATTTTCCTTTCAATTTCTTATGGTAAGATACAGACGCACACATTGAAGACTATGCATGTGGACATTTCATCTATGTTATATTAAACCTTAATTGACATGCGGGCACATCTAGAAATCTCACAACATTGACATTACGTATTCCGTGCACCAATATTTTACACGGGACCCATTTCCCCATGCGCCTATGACCTTAAGCTGGTTAGTTATATTTATTGAATGAGATTGGATAATTATGAGGGATCCTACTTCAAACTCATTATCCAATAAATCGTACTAAAGGTATCCTACCGATTAAGGTACAGTCGCACTCCTTACGCCTCTTGAACCCCAGCAGGACTCCGCTCAATTGATTCCCTTAGCTGGCGTCACACCATAAGAGTTGCTTGAACTCAATTGAATACTTTGAACCAATATGCCTCCCACGGATTAATCCTATATATGATTACCTTTTACAATCAAATAGTTTGATCAAAGGTGATGGAAATCGATAGGAATAGACAAAGTCTAGCTAACCCCAAAATCCGGAATTTTCCAACCCGAAGTGCATCCTAGATTATTATTCACCTCACAAGCATAAAACCTACAGAATTAACAGAGTTTAAGATGAAGATAACTTTGATGATTTCTCTCAACAATCAATCAAGATCAGGATACACGAGTTATCAAGGAAAGCTAACTGGACCTGGCTTCATGAATCCCTATGAAGACTTTGTAGTCGCTAAACCCTAAAAGGGTTAGGAAGAGGATGTCTCTAGATATAAGTAGGACACACCAAAAATTAGTGTCGGGATTCAAAGATCCCAGTTGCTTGAAATTCCCCTTTTACCGACATTCAAAACATATGTTTCTTTAGGTTTAAGATAAGATATCTTTGGAACCAAGCAAACAATATCCACGGTTAGATGAATCTTTGAATATGATTTATATAAACAAGATATGCTCTGGTTAGGTGAAACCGTAACCGAACCGTGTACAAAGAGTATGTTCAACATGGTTAGCCGAAACTAGACGATTTAAACTTAAAAGGTTAATATTCATTTTCATGAACACATAAGTTATGCATTATCTCTGAGTCGCAATCATGTGATCAAATAAGTCTATTATTTTTGAGAATTAATCAAATGCAAATTATCTTGTAGAAATAATTTAATCGCACTCAAAAATAATTGACATGGTTAGTAAATGCACAAAGTATAAATACCATAGCCATTCGTGACTCAGGTCAGTCAAAGTACGTGTACCAGTTTGTAAACATTTAACCAGACCAAGTTCCGGAGTTGACAGAACTATTTAGGTATGCGTACCGGTTTAGAAACTTTAAGACTACGACCGGTTCCGGATTTCACAGAACTAATATTTGGTTTGCATACCGGTTTGGATACACATCCGAGTTCGAGAACAAAAACCTGTTTTAGTTTGCATACCAGTTTGGATACTAGCCTTGGTTATGTAACCACAGCTCCAAAATGGTTTGCATATTAGTATGCATACCGATCCGGTTCACGAGTTAAACAGATTTTTCCATGATGTGCATAAAAAGTGTATCACAAATATGTATGTCGATATATAACTACTCCGCTAGGTGTACAAGTACATGTATAACGGGTTCATACTAATAGCAGTTTTCCCATTTTGGAAGACTGATTACACTTTATTGCATCTGAATCTATAATAGTTCTACATTTATCTCTAAATCAATTTGATTCCCGAATAACATCAATGACACATATCACTGTTCCAGGATATTTTCGAACGATAAAACTTGAATTGTGATTTTGATTCAGAACAATTAATTGTCCTTAACCGGAATTCATCAAGTATGAACAAATGTTCATTAAGCTTAGTCATTATATTTCGAGAACTAATTCTTAAGATAAACTTGACTCGAAATTCTTGTCTATGCATAATAGTCTACTTAGTTATGCGACATCGTCTCAAATGATTGAAAAGTAAATATAACTTGAGATATAGGTGATTCAGTCTTCACTTACCTTTTGTTAAAGAAGTTCTCCAAAATCGTAGTTTGATCTTCGCCTTTAAACAGTAAAACGCAATGATGACTGCCATGATCCACTGTTTCTCAACTACATTTCTATCATAGTCCGAGAATTAACTAATTGTAGACTAGAAATCAAGATATAGTTTTGACCACTAAATTTAACAACAAGCATGAGATAGCAACACTTGTGAGTTTGATCGAGCAATGGTCTAGAAATAGGGAACCTACTTTGCAGGCACATCATGAACTAAATGGGTACCACTGACAAGTACACCAACGTTTTGATCCTTGGTTGCATCTCTCGGGGTGGATTTGCGGGCTTCTGAAGTAAAAAAAAACTACCTGCACTAACATTTGACACACCATTGGAAGCAGCATTGTCCCGAATAGAAGCATCCCCCACCCCTACATCAACTGAATCACTTCCACCAATAGGATGTGCTGCAACTGTTTCTATGCCACAAATCTCATTCTTATCAAAAGATCCCTGAATTGGCTATGTAGTATCAGAGATGACGATTTTCTCAATAGTCTGCGGTGTCGGATTACCAACCAAAGTTTTGCGATATTCTTTCTGGAAGGAGGTCCGCAATTTTCAGTGGTTCATGTTGCTCCTACATTAATACGTACTTCACCTTTAGCTTGGTGCGCTAATGTTGGGAACCCAGTTTGGCTTGGTCCTGTATTATTTTCTTGCTATGTACATTATAAGGTTTCCATATCTCATTAACATCCTTTTTAGACACCTGTTGTAGGATCAGAATTTCGTGACAACGATACGCTCGCGAAATTCTTAACAACACATTACAAAAATGTCGCAGAGCACTTTGAGAAACGACACAATAGGTGATATTAGCTTAAACATAAGAAAAATGTAATAACTTTGCGAAGATTGGAAGATCTGCGAAATTAACATTTGTAAGCTTGTGATATCATCACAAGCCAGATCCGAAATTAGGGGATATCTTAGCTATATATGAGATGTCATCCACTAGGTAGCATCCTATATAAAGAAAAAGGCAGGAGAGAGAAAAGTAACTTGTATTATTATTATCTTCTTATTCTTCCCCAAAAACCAGAGAGAGAGAGAGCTCCAAATACTCATTAATGGAGTCTCAATTGTAATTCATATGTAATTCAACAATTATAGTGAAGATCCCTAACCCCGTGGAAGTAAATCATATTTATCGAACCACGTAAATCTTGTGTCTTAATTTCTATTTTCATTATCTTTATCTTTATTTTTCATATCAAATAAGTTTATATCTAGAAATCATAGTCATGATAATACAAGGGGTGTGTTGTAGGATTTCCTGCAACTACATTTTTGGCGCTAGAAACAGGGAGGAGTAAAGGATTTATCCCTCCTGTAGATTGTTGATTCAAGAAATTTCCATGAAGATTAGCTATTGTTCATATTTTTCTAGATCTACAAAGTTTAGGTTCAAAAATGGAAATTTTATGGAAGAAATCACACTTTCAGGGAGTAAACATCATCAACAATTCAAAGACATGAAAAGAGGGAGAGAAAAAATTAGTTGTTGTGGTGAAATTTAAGGAAAAAATGGAAGTTTTAGTGGAAGATTTTCATGTTCAGGAGAAGAAGGAAAATGTGAAAGAAGTTAAGGAAGGACGAAGAAAAGATAAGATGCAGATGTTGCAATTTCTATCACAAACAGAAATTCGCACAGATGGTTCAAGGCTGAGCGAACAATAAATAGGTCACGGGTTCGAATTCGCAGAGACACATATTTTTCATTTTCTTCCCATTTGCACGGGAGAATAAAAGAATAAGGAAAAAAGTTATGCGTTAATTTCGCAGAGAGGTTGTTGCAAAATTGGTCCAGAAAGCAGTATGTGCGTTCGTGGTCGCAAGTTCGAATTCGCCTGCGAACATAGTTTTCTTCTTTTTTACAGAGAGCGAAAAAATGAATAATTTCGCAATATTGTTTCATTATATCGCAAAAAAGAGGCAACACAATTGGTCATCTGCGAAGTTAATGAGTTCATGGTCGTGTGATCAAGTCCCAACACATGCGTATTTTTTCGCACAAATATTTCTTTGATTATTTCGCACAGAAGAAAGTTGATGATAATTTCGCAGAGATATTTTGCAAAGAAGAAGCTTGCACAGTTGGTATGGTGTGTGAATATGCAAGTAGCAGGTCGCTGATTCAATTCTTGCCTCTCGCATCTATTTTTGCTAAGCGACATTTATACTTCATGCAACGTATTTTTCGCGCGAGATTGACAACAACAGCGAATCACATAAAAGCTAAGTACCACTTTCCTTGAACATTTTACTTTTACAGAAAATAAAAGATTTTCGATTTGATTTACAAAAGGCGATATAATCTCGAAATTACAGGAATTTCATAATTACAAAGATTCCACAATTACAAAAAAAACCGAGAAAAATCTCACACAGATCAATTTATATATTTCTCTTGAAAATTTGTTTTGTTTCAAATGAGAATGATATCTAACATGGAGAGTAGTAGGAGGCAAAATAAGACCTTCCATCAACAGGCTAGTAAGACCTTCCATCAACAGGCTGCATAAGACCTCATTAGGATCATTTCCATGAAAGATGTTTATCGGATGAGACGAAACAAGTTATACAAAGAAAATCAAAACAAAGAAAAACGATTTGAACTTGCAATTAAATGAAAATTTTTGATAAAAGAAATGTTGAATACTAATCTAAATTCTTATTTGCATTAGAGCATTGCATGAGGAAGAGAACGTGGAGTATAATTTCGCATTACTTCTTATTCGTAATCAAGGACGGATACTTCTTATACTTCTCAAAGGATACTTCATACCTCTTATATATTTCGAGGATTAAGTACTTCTTATACTTCTCAAAGGATACTTCATACTTCTTATATATTTCAAGGATTGAGTACTTCTTATACTTCTTCAAGGATACTTCATACTTCGCATACTTCAAGAGATGATACTTCTTATTTACTTCGCAACGTTCCGGAACTTCACAAAAGAATAGAGGCAAGTACGTACTTTTCAAGTCCAATATTCTTTTGCTCGTTCCTCCAACAACTACAACAAGGTGGATTTTTTCCTGAAGATCGCTCTTCAAGCAATATTCAAGAAAAAAGAGGCAAGATGTAGGATCAGAATTTCGCGACAACGATACGCTCGCGAAATTCTTAACAACGCATTACAAAAATGTCGCAGAGCACTTTGAGAAACGACACAATAGGTGATATTAGCTTAAACATAAGAAAAATGTAATAACTTTGCGAAGATTGGAAGATCTGCGAAATTAACATTTGTAAGCTTGCGATATCATCGCAAGCCAGATCTGAAATTAGGGGAAATCTTAGTTGTATATGAGCTGTCATCCACTAGGTAGCATCCTATATAAAGATAAAGGTAGGAGAGAGAAAAGTAACTTTTATTATTATTATCTTCTTATTCTTCCTCAAAAACCAGAGAGAGCTCCAAATACTCATTAGTGGAGTCTCAATTGTAATTCATATGTAATTCAACAATCATAGTGAAGATCCCTAACCCCGTGGATGTAGATCATATTGATCGAACCACGTAAATCTTGTGTCTTATTTTCTATTTTCATTATCTTTATCTTTATTTTCATATCAAATAAGTTTAGATCTAGAAATCATAGTCATGATAATACAAGGGGTGTGTTATAGGATTTCCTGCAACTACACCTGTTGTTAAAGTCTGCGGGCATCCAACTCAAAACCAATTGGCTATGAGTGGAGCGGCCTTTCCATATTATATTCTAAGTTAATTAAGTGGATTATAGCGATGTGGGACTATTGTCCTTTCGCACGCCCCCTCACATGTAAGGCCAATCACTGAGCTCACACGTGGACCTATGTACGAGTTACTAGTCCATCGATAACAGGTGTACACATGTGAGTGATTAAAACAGGGGGTAACACCTCGGCCAGGATCGGCACTGACCTACAACCCGGGTGTACAAGTGATAAAATCGGTTAAACACTTCGACCAGTAACTCGGCCTACACCCGGCGTACGCAGGTCTGGGTCTGAGACTTAGCTCTGATACCATGTTAAAGTCTGCGGGCATCCAATTCAAAACCAATTGTCTATGAGTGGAGCGGCCCTTCCATATTATATTCTAAGTTAATTAAGTGGATTATGACGATGTGGGACTATTGTCCTTTCACACCTGCTGATTGAGTTAACATGGGAAGATTTTGAACCAAACATTCTCACCGAGTACTTTCATAATTTCTGAAAATAATTCATTATTAGTGTTCATCTTTTGCCTAACTCATTGACTGCTGTATGAGACCTCATCGTGACATGTCCTTTTGTTCATCTGTCATGAAGCTACGAGACCACTATAATCATATAATTGTTTTTCCATTGCAGTCTGATAAACTCGTTTGTAAAATCGCAGTAGAGGATTTCAATTAACTGAGATTTCCTTTCGAGACCTCAATATCTTGGTGCTTTTGAACACTGAGAGTAAGAATACACTTGTCATTGAATTAACCTCCTTAACTTTCCTAATTACAAATTTACAACTGGATTCTGTATATTTTTTTTTTTATTATTTTTTTTTTCGGAAAGGAATTCTAATATCAATAATAACATCTATATTTAACGTTTCCTAATTAAAACAAGAATTCGGTTTCTGAGTCTAGGATTTTTTGGTTCTCTCAGTGCAATAACAAGTTTAACAAAGTTTTTAACAGGCTTGTATTGTATCTTGATTCCTTCCGATCTATCCGTTTATATATTGGTTCTCTTTTCTCTATACGAGCCTTAGTTGAAAGATCAAGATGACCTTCGACATCTTAACGGCAAAACATAAAGAGGAGCTTATTAATATATCGCTTCCATTAGATATCTTGTTAGATACTACCTCCGTCCCTAATTAGATGACGTAGTTAAAATTTACTAGTAAATTTAGAAATGATATATCTCTCAAACTATACAACGGATTTTCGTAAACTTTGTATCATCGGAAAGCATTTTAAAACACCTATCTAATGAATACAAATATGGCTATCAAATTTTACATATTATTTTAATGAAGTGCCACACTTTGGTTTTCTAGTTTAACAAAGTGTCATTCTTTTTGTAAAAATATATAAAATATCATCTATGTTATCATTTCCGTCCGGGCCCAAGTTTTTGGTTAATTCTCGTTGACATAGTCCGTTCATCACGTGATTGTGAACAATTTTGGAGACGGAATTACTACCCTATCCTCCCTTCCCTATCATCTTTTCTAACAGTACCTTCTTCTTCATCCATGGGTTCATGAAAATTCATCTTATTAATGTTTATTTGAACTTCAGTCGATCAATTATAAATTAGAGGATTTCCTTAAATATGGGTCAAGACTTGGCAGGGAAGGGATCTGATGTTGCCATTTTTTGGTGGCTGATTTTAAAAGATGGGTTTTCAGCAGTTGATTAAGATACAAGAAAAGGGTATGAACTCGTTTCAGATTTGGTTAGATTTTAAGCTCAAAAGATCACTTGAACATGTTCCTGCAACAGAGGGAATAGAGAGGTTAATGGCAAAAAATTGAGAAAGATGCAGTTGACGAGATGAAGAAGAGGAATCAGAAGTTGGAGGTGATCTTTTGAGTTGCCGAGAAGTACGATTTAATCTCGGATTCCCGAAATTGATTGAAGAAATAAATCTAGGGTTTCTGAAGTGATACAAATATAGGGTTTGCTGCCATGAACACAATCGACATGAAATGTTGTTGTCGCTAATTTTATAAGATGCATAGCTTAAAGCGGTGACGTTATAGAAAATGTGTATGTTTTGATTGTTGGGTCTCATCCTATTCTTATTTGAAGGGAAGATTGGATGTAAAGGAGTCTTAAAACATCAATAGAGATGTAACCATGGTTCACCATCAGTACGCACATCACCTGTTCGATAGAAGTTCCCTTTGAGTTCCCTAACCAATTCTAATAGCAGTTCCACTTGGTAGTGACTCGCGTTACTAAAGTTGATTCGAAAGCATTCCTAGTTAGATGACTTGGGGGCTTAAATGTCTTTTACTAAGACTGATTTACGCCACATAGGCACTAACGGAAGCTAACGGTTTCTTGGAGAAAATTGGATGGAAAAGGTCAAGAGTATGGCATTTAAAAATTTCTGAGAAAAAACAATGGCACTTTCTTAAACATGAAATGGGAAGTGTGGCACTTTATTAAAATCCCCTTCTTGTAATAATACTAATCTACTATTCCACTTATTTATGGTATAGGTCCTCTAATTAGGGAGAGGGAGTATTATTTCGGTTGAGTCTGTCTTGGAGTGCAAATTAGTATGCAAAAAATGGCTAAAGCTGCTCCGTGCTAGAAGAAGTTCATTAAAAAAATATTCATACTAGCCGCCAGCTTAACCAGATTTACGGCGGTGGTGCTTCTCACTGTGATGATAAGTTGGACATGGGTTCCCTCTTCGGTTGTACAAAAAGTTTGAGCTGGGAAATGTTGCTTTTCTATGGAGGATCGTATAGTGATGATATTAACACGGATGACCCGTATGAGTACAAGAAGACACTTAAAAAGGTAAGAAATCCTCCAATGAACTTTAGATTACCGCTACATCGTCTGGTTGGTTCATGCAATGGCTTGGTTTGTCTTGGTAGACACCACCACCAATGTATTGATCCCACCTACATATACAATCCTGTCACAGGAGAGTATGTTAATCTCCGAAATTTATCATACATAAGAGGAAGTGATTTGCCTCTTATATACGAGGATTTGGGTACGTTCCTTCTACTAACGAGTACAAGGTTGTTAGGATATTTTACCCTAGCCTTGAAACAACCGGACAAGTCCAGGTATATACGCTTGGTAGTGGTTGTGGGTGGAGAACTAAATGTTTTAAATTCCCGTGGATGGATACTGACACACCGGCTTGTTTTATAGACGGATCTCTTTAATGGTCCGACAAGTTAAAAATTTGTGCAGTCGATTTAGCTAATGAAGAGTTGCAAATGGTCCCATCTCCTCCTTTTCACGCCCTCAACCTAGGGGATTCGGCAGATGATACTTTTGGACTTGTGGTGTTGAGACAGAATTTGTGTTTTTTTCATCAAACGTTGAATTATATTTTACTACGAGCACTACTGCACCAACGTACCTACAAGAAGCCCAAGTAATTTTTGACACTCATCTTTTTAGTTATATGCGTCGTTTGATTGTGAATGATGGACCTGGATATGGTGTATTGCAACACAGGTTCACTACTTTCTCAATTCGAGATGGTGGTCTGGGCATATATTCTATGTCAGACCCATTCAATATTATTATCTTGCCTCTTGCATCCAATCTAAGCAGATGCGGGATACTATTTTGCGACATTCTGGTGTAGGTAGTGATGGTTTCAATTACCAACTTGCTTTAGACTCTTTCGTCGCGGTATGTCATCTTGATTATGCCTCTTTCAACATTGAGTTAACTGCCCCCATCCCATGCATTTATTGACAGATAAGTACTTCGATGTTGTTCAACAAGAGATGTCAAATCTATGTAACATGTCAGTTAGGGATTTAGTCTTATGGAAGTGCAATAAGTTCTCTCATGCCCAGGATTATTTGTTAGTTGTACCTATAAGTGGTCTTGGACAATGCATTGCTCCTCGACAATTTTGTGTAGTTCTGTGTTATCGTCTTGGTGTTCCACTCTTTGCACCTGGGAGTGTTTGTTCTTTTTGCAGTCGAGATATGGATTTGTTTGGTGACCACGCTATCCACTGTGCACACGGCATAGGTTCAAAGTTTAGACATGACTTGGCTCATGATGTTTTGTTTGACATATGTTATCGTGCTGGCATACACGCGCAAAAGGAAGTAGATTTGGGTTTCTTATCAGCTGAAGGTGGTGCCTTACGACCTGCAGATATTCTCGTTCATAATTGGGACAGTGGTCGTGATGTTTGTTTAGATGTAACTGGAATTTCACCTTTTACAGGAGGTGGAGTTAATACTTTCGTACCAGGGCAGGCTGTATGTAATGCAGTTTCAAGAAAGCGGAACAAGTACCTTGACAAGTGTACTGCACATGGTTATGGTTTCGGTACTCTAGCTTTCACGAGATGAGACCGTGGATTTCTTGAAGAGAGTAAAGAATTTTGTAAATAGTCATGATGTAAATACTAAAATTGGTGATTTTTTTTTCCTATTGGTTTAAAAAACTTTATTTAAAGATAAAAATTTAAAATATAATTAAAAAGATGACATGAGGTCATTCCCAAGATCTAAATAAGACTTTCTCTAAGACCTTCGTATTTATTTTAATATCCTTCCTAATTAATAGGACCCACTATTGGAGATGCATTCCATATAAATGAGGGTTTAAAATCCTACGTGTCATAAGAAAATAAAATTTTCACCCTCTATTAGAGATGCTCCTAGCAGTTTGATTATAGATGCTAACACCATTGTAAAAAAAAAGTGGCTTCCGTATTTTAATCCGACTTTTTGTTTTAAAAGAGTGTCAGCAAACTACCACATTTTGCAAAATGTTTAAAAATGAATAAACTAAAATCAATGATATATAATAACTTTATAATTGGTCCGACCCAGAGGGAGAACCTTTATATGGTTACTTTTTTAGAAAATTTAAGTGATCAATTAACCCAAAAAAGATTAGATTTGGTGTCCATGATTGGTCTGTTTCTTTTTTCGCTTGACACAATTATCCCTCCTTTTTAGTCCAATTAATATACTTCTTATTATCCTATTTTTTAGAGGTATAATTGGAAAGGAAACTTTAATATAACATATCTAAAAATTCGTGAATTGGAATTTTACAAATTTTATCCCGTTGGAAAGTTTATAAAAAAAATTTACGCAATGAGTACAAACAACAAATCAAATTTTGAATTTTTACGAAAAATTCGGAGGTATATACCATTTTAGGTATAGTTTTAGAAAATTAGATGCATATCCATTATGCAAACCACCACAAAGGATACATAATACTTTATCTAACCATATTTTGGTTTATGCATCAACTAATTTTCCTTTGCAACTAATTCTTGAAAAAAAAAAAACTTTTAGCAGGTAAACCAAGAATTTGTAAAAGTTAGCAGTGGTAAATCGTCAATTGATCTCTTTGTTAATTAAATTGAAGTCTTCCAGTTTCAAAGTTCGCAATCCTTGATTTGTATTTAGGAAAAAACGGTTTCAAAAATGAATCCAGGAATCCTTTTAGTGAAAGCTACTGTGAGATCCATGTTGTCAGATTTCTTCATTGTGAAATCCACGGCAAAAAAAACTTCACGGTCGCACCCATTCTAGGTGATACAATTATGCACATGCCCATATTTAAAAAATTTGTGTTTTTCTTTTTCTTTCGAATCTCTTTCTATAAACCCACGGCAAAAAAAAGAAGAGAAGAACACTTTTATTGTGATATCTTTTTATCTAAATCAATCAAAACCCTAGAAGACATAGTCTGTGATGAATCATGAGTTAAGTTCTTTCTGATTTGAGTGTACAGCGAGTTATGAGAAGATTGAGTGAATATCTGATCAAGAGAAAACAACCAACAAAGAGTTAGTCGCTGCCATTGATGTTTGGTGTCGATTGAGATCAGTTTTAGTGTCCTGGATGAATAAGAATCGATGGGTTCTTACCCATTTCGATATTGCAGGGAAGGAGAATATCAGGGAAGAAGTAAAATACTGATAGAGCATCATATATTGTCAGTTTGCAATATGCACAAGAAATGTTCGACAAAACGCCTGAACGACCAGCTAAATTCCACTAGCTCTACAATGAACTTTTGGGTTTGAGTAATGGGTTATAAACAGGTCTAGAATGGTTAAAAACGGAATTTTTGATTGAATTATGGGATTAGAATTTCGTGCATGTTTGTCATGCATCCTTACAAAAATTTGATATTGTTGTTTGTACTCATTGTGTAGCTCTCTTAAAAAGATTTCCTACGACATAAAATTTGTAAAATTCCAAGGCGCGGATTTTTAGATATGTTATATCCAAGTTGCGTTGCCAATTATACCCCTGATGCATATCCCGTTATGCATACATTTTTCAAAATTTCATATAATTATGGGTGTCACGGAACTAAAAATTAATCTTGGACCTGACGATAAGAATATTATCTTTTTTGGGCCTGCTCTTAATTTTCCCATTCTTTTAGTCATTTTTGGGCCTTTACAAAAGTTGGGCCTAGGGAGGTCGACCATCGGACGACCTTGTATTTGTGAGGATTATAAATGTATAATTCCTTATAGGATGTACATCTATTTTCTGTAAAATACTTCTTCAATCCTAATTTCTTTAATCAATGTATAAAAAAAATGGCCTAATCTGTGGTTGACATCCTGGTCAACTTTTACCTTATTAAATTGATATTATTATATTAAATAATTATTTTTAGATATGACCAAATCCAATAAAATTTTAAGTCATTGAAAATAAAGTCTATACTAATTAAAAAAAGAGATCAAATACGATACCATTGGAGATATATATTTTTTTTTGTCTCTCCAATTTTAATAAAAAATAGAAAGAAGATGTATTGTTTGTGTTGCACATCATAAACTCACACAATGACCATTAGAAAACTCTTAGAATCTACAAGGATAATTCCTCGATTCTTCTTTGAAAGCAAGTTACATTTGGAAATATTGAGAGAGAACTTGAGGCTGAAAAACAAAAGCTAAATGATGTTCAACCCAAAGATCACGTGGGAGGAGAATCTTTGTATTTCTCTTTCTTTACTACCTCGGGTAGTAATATGTACGTTCTCTCTTCTCATCAAAAAAGAAAAAAAGAAATGTGGGAGGAGAAGAAAAAAATCATCCACGATATTAGGAGTCTAATGGACATGGAAACCGACATGGAAACGATGTTTTAGGACCAAAGAAACAGGTCGCATTGGGTTCCAAATAATGCCAAAAATAATCAAAATTTATACCTTTCGGTTATTCACAGGAGAAGCAAACACCGGACTCTAGCTTTGAAGACTGAAGATGGAAATCGATTTGCTGAGGAGGCGCTAGTAAAAAAAATGTTAAACTATCATTTTCGATCAAATTTTCTAAAAATATTACTGTGTGTGCTAATGCTTTTGTTGGGCTGTCCCTTCTTATACGGCCTAACCACTGGACATCCCCGTAACCATTTAAGAGAGAGGAACTTAGCAGGAGACTTGTTATGTTATAACAAGTTGTAAAACATACATGAGAGGCTGTGCCTTCTGTTGATTTCCCTCGCCTTTCACAGAACTTGACCATTGTAAGTTCAGAGGGTTCCGCCCACTCAACTTTGTGAGTAGAAGATTTGTACAATGTGGCTCTCTTTTACCATCTTTGCCATTTGAGGAGGCATTCTTTGATGCTCTTTTCCCTCAATTTTTTCGTTTGAAAATGCACTCTTGTGTGCATTTCTTTGCGAGGACGGAAACTTCTCTTTTATATAGTTTTCTTTTCCTTTCTATTATTTTAACGGAATGAGGAGATTTGAACTGAAGAGTGGAATATGATAGGCAACTTTTTGTGTACCTCTTGGGCTTTCGCTCTGACAAGGTAGTCACTTGACTTTCTCTTACATCCACTCACTTAGTTTTTTTACATTCTTTCTTTTGTTGTATTCAGACATTTTAATTTTGAATCATGATTTTGGGCATACATGAATATTATTAGGCATACCTAATAAAGACAAAAAAAAATGTGAAATAACAAAATCAAAAGCCCCCTTAACCAATTTTTTTAATGACAAATCTGTTCTTTTAGAATTAGTGTTAATACTAATGATTAATTAAAATAATTATGATTAGTGATTAGTTTTAAGATTATTTAGTTATAAACTTGTGTAGATGAAAATTTTTGAGTAAGAAAAAAAAAGTTAGATATTTTTTGAGAAGGAGAAGGGGAAAATGAGAAAAAAAACTTGTATTTGATTCAATGGATGAGGAGGGTACACTTTTATCTTATGTTTAATCTCACTTTTGTAACTTAAAATCATAAAAAGTTTGTGTTTTTTCACCAAGGTTCGGCGAGCCTGGAATATGTTTAGCTTAACATATCAGCCGAGCCCACCTGGATATTGACAACTAATGAACAGTTCAGCAAGTTGAAAATGTTATTATTATGAGCCGAACCGACTAGTCCGGCTTGTTTAAAAATGTCATAATGAGCCGAACCTAATCCTGTGTGATCTGGAAGAAAATTACGTGAGGTTCGGGTTATATTGAGAAAATTGTAAGCGCCAAAACTTTTGGTAGTACATGGTTCGGCTATTTACATAAGTATTATATAAGCCGAACCTGGTCATTTATATTTCTAATAATTGTTGGGGTAAGAACTTTGTATTGGTTCGACACATAATGTGAATATCGTAATAGCCGAACCTCGTAAATGTGCTAGGTTCGACACATATTATGATTATCGAATACGCTGAACCCATATGCATCTCTATCTGTGACTAGGTTCGGCTTGAAATTTCATGTCGAACTGTTCATATACACTTACATGAAGCTTTTATGAAGAGCAGTTCGGCTAAAAACGCAGCTCAATTTTGAGCCGAACCCAACACCGTAACCGTCATTTAATCGATGAAAAACAACAAATAGAAGATTGGGTTTGTAAAACTTACTTTCTTATCCTCATTTCCGGAGTTGGAGATGCAGCTGGTTCAATTTCTGGTTCAATTGGTGGTTGATTTCCAGTTTCTACTTCTTCATCTTCAATTGGTTCTTCATCTTTAATTGATGGATTAGAAGACTATTTGGTTTTCCTAGTCGATGCTTTTCTTTGTACAAGTCATTATGTAGTTGAGTTTAATCGACGACCAAATTTTTACGAATCGACAATTAATCACGGTGATGAATTTTTCTTTTGCGCGGGAGGGGAAGAGTTCGGCTAGAGGAGGAAGAAGAAGATATGTTAAGGTTAACTAATTTTGATATTTTAGAAAACAGATTTTTGATTTTTGTATTAAGGGTATAAAGGTAATTGAACTACCCATAGGGTACCCCTTATAAGGTCACCCAAGTTAGGATTATTTTTTTGTATGCCTAATAAGATTTCAGTATGCCCAAAATCATGATTCTTAATTTTGACGTTTTAATTTTCAAAGCTTTTTGAATCTTAACTTATGAAATTTCACGAGCAACATATTTTTTCGTCTTTTTTTTTCATAACATTCTAAGGATTTGGATTTGGCTGATAACTAGTTTTTAATAGGGGTGTAAAACAAGTAGAACTTGGATAGTTGAGACTATCCTTCGTTTTCCCATATCTTTACAGTTCACTTGTGCAGAATCATCACCTTCAGTTTATTGCAGAAACTTCAACGCCCATTTGGATCAAACTTAGCTCTGATACCATGTTAGAAATTGAATAAATTTAAATCTCTGATATTATATTGGAATTTCTTATTTTGGAGATATACGAGCATAGTTGCTCGTGTAGAGATCCTAGAAGTGAAGCAAGAGTTATTCTTGAAACTTTCCTTTGTATTGAATTGATGTTTCTTGCTTTCTTACAAATGTTGATACAAATGCCTATTTATAGGCTACAAGAAATGACCTCTTTTAACTCTAGAAGATTCTCTAACTATCTAGTCTCACACTGTCTCTAGAAGACTCTATCTACTAATATTTATTTTACATTTTTTCTATAATGGTACTTGACCAACCTCACATTCTCTAGGACAATCTAGTATCAGTTAGACTAGGACATACTTGATTGACTTGAATGACGTTACTGATTTAGCCAACTCCAACACGTTCTAGAGTGCTCATTTTCAACGTTTTTCTTCCCTTTTCTAGAACATTCTGGACTATTACAAATTACATGTTCTAACAGTAATAATGGTGAACGAGAATTGAGTTATGATGATGAATGATCAACGCGATAAGCACATCGAGTCATTTTTTCATTCTTTCCTTACTAGAAAGACGATCTGAGCAGTAGAATCAGATACGACAAGGGTAGAAAAATAAGAAGCGAGAGTCATCCTTCAAAGGGAACGGATGTTGTCAAGGCAATGTTCGTATTTGCACTACAGCCAAGGGGATGTTATCGCACAATCCTAGTTTGAATCTTGAGAGCCCCGATAGGAAAAGGAATGCCCAAATAACCTGCTGATCACGCTGGTGATGATATGGGGAGAAGAACTCGTGGATGGTGACTGAAGATGATGTTTAGAGTTTCCGATGTACAGAGTTATGCCTGCTGCTATAGGTGATGGTTGTTGATAGAAAATTGAAATGGTTAGAGCTTTGTTTCCACGTGTTAGCCGAGGTCGAGATAAAGTTGGAGCATGGGGCCCACCTGTTATACGAGTTTGTATCCCACAGGTTGTATCGTAAGAGAGAAAATATGTGGTCCCCTTGTGATCCGGCGGTTTAGCAAGAGGTGGGTTTAGTATGGGTTCCATGCCTGTGTCACTCGGTACAACCCGTGGGATATAAATCATTCTCGTTTGAATATAGATGAATGCGCGTGCGAGGTAAAAACAGTGTTTCTGATAAACATTCTAAGCCATGTTGGTCGCTATCAATCATCTACAAATTTTGTGGATCACATAAAGGGTTTGAGTGTTATAAATAGCAAAGTAAAATTCACTCTTGAAAACTATGACTTCTTCTCCAATTAGGACACAAAACAAGGAATACTTTAAGTTTCTTTTTTTTTTCTTTTTTATTCTTTTGTGAATACTTATAGTTATGTCTACTTAATTTATTTTTGGTCGGGATGATTTCAAAATCCTGAATCATGAAATTTTAATTCTTTCCACAAATTTATTTGAGTTGATTTTCTTGTCGATTGTCTTTATTATTTTTATCGTCTAAAATTATTATTGGGTGGTTAATTGGATATTTGAATTAACCTAATAATAATAATTCTTTTACTAGTATTGGGGTTGGTGATACGTGTAATTGTCACCCGATTCTTTACATAAGTAGTAAATCGCAAAAGCTGACAGCGAGATTCTGTTAAGCAGTTTTGTATAGAGATGACACTAGTAAGCAGAACGAGTTTATGCTTCTGATGCTAGGATCAACCTAATTCACAAAACGTAATGAATTCGACTGGGTTACATCTTGAGAGATTATTCATGGTGGCTCAGATGGATACAATCTGGTAGTCGGGTGTTTTTGTATCTAATGACAGCAGGAATTCCGGGGTTAGCAGAGCTTGTTGCTATTTCACGGGTGGTGACAATATATAAATTCAATATGGAATAAACGAGTATTTTAATTAAGTTTCTGTTCAGTGACGGTGAATGATTCCTTAACAGTTGTTCTCTTTATTGTTTCAAGTCATTTTGTTTTACTTTTTTTTTTAATTATTATTTACTTCATTCAAAATCTAAAAATCCCATTTTGGTTACTTTTAACCACTAAAATCTCTCTGTTCTTCGTGGCAACGAATTCCTTACCATCATATTACCAGTTAACCGTGTGGAAAGAAATTAATTAATTTGTTGTGTAAATGACGCGCATCACCTCCTTCTCCAACTACTCAATCTTTGTTGACATCTCTGGATGATAATCACTCATATTGCTTTATTCTTGAATTTGCTACCTCATAGAACGTCTGCCTAAGTAATTTAGTGGAAAACTACCTAACTAACACCCAAATGCAAATGCACAGTCTGCACTGAGTCATCTAGTTACTCCTATTATCACTGGAGTTGTACTTTTCTTTTTCATTTAAGGTGGTGTGTTTTAGTTATCTTGTCCATTTGTGGAATGTTTCATCACATCTTAAGTTTGTCGATGATGTCATGATGTTTGGGCAGGTTGTAAATGGTATTCTTCAGGAGTACTCGAAATGGTCCAGTCAAGTGGTAAAGGTGTTTCAAGAACAAGACGAGCATACAAATTCCATTAATATCGTGAACTTATTTGTGGACGTGAAATATATAAAATGTATATAACAATAAAAAGGAAAAATCTCTAATTGCAACTATCCAAGAATACGGCAACAATCCAAAAATATGAAAATATAAAAATGTTTTGATATAACGGAAGATAGGTCATTTGTTCAAATATTTTTAAATCACGGTTCAAATGGACGAGTAAAAAATAGTTTGGGTGAAATGGCCAAAAAAAATAGCAAGGATGAAACTGGATTCATCCTAGCTTAAATTTAAAAAATAGCAAGGATGAAACTGGATACATCCTGTGTAAATTAAAAATAAGAAAACATATTTGAAAATGGGCACGATGAAACTGGTTACATCCTGCCTATTTTTACATTTTTTTCCATTTAAACAGTATCAAAATCTAACTGTCCATTTCACCCAGGAATTGTTGGTTTTGGTCTTTTTAACCAATTTTGTGTTGATATAAATTAATATGACAAAAGATAATTATTTATTCAAAAATAATATGATTTTCGTTTATATTTTCTTCATAACTTGGTGCGGGAAGGATGAAACCGATTATTTAATTCTTTGGGTTTCAAAATTGTTAATGTGAGTCATAAGATCCTCCTCCTTTGAGTTTCTAGATAAAACATTTGACTAGAAACAACTTCCATACGGGATAACACAAGCAATATGAAATCTCTTATGGTGGGGGCACTCGATGGATACAAAGAAAATGCAACATTCGAACTGGATTTGGTTTTACTATGAGCAAAGATCAAGGGGATTTTGTGTTGGAATATTGCAACAATGAACATCACGTTAGATGTATCAAAAGTAATATGTAAAGAACTAAAGCGAAACAACTTGACGAGGGCATAAGCACATGTTCAACAAGTCCTTAACACATTAGTTCGCGGGTATACTCGAGATGAGTAATGCTAAACCCCTCGCAGCGAAGATGTGTCCAGGATAAGACTGTCCGATATAACTTGAGTTAGCACAATGCAAGTTACCCATTCTTGAACTTAGCAACATGGATTGGAAGTGAAGACGCCGCGAAAACAATGAAAGAAGATGATAAAATGAATTGTTTCTGATGTATATTGAAAACATATTTTCGAGTTATATTTATAGGAGAAAATACTTGCAAATCAAGTTAGGTTTTAGGTTTTCTTCAAAAACAAGTTTTGTTTCTTGTAAAACAATTAAAACACGTAAAAAGAATTCTCCCATAAATAAAACTCTTAAGAAAATATTTTTGGAATTAATTTCCTAAAAAAACTTGCAAAAATAAATTCTATTGACACGGGACTTGGTGCATGGTATAGGCGCATGTATATAGGTTGAAACATGTATATTTCGGCCCCTTCCACCCTCGTTTGTCAATATATCCATAAGCAAATGGTTATACAGTGAAGCTCCTCTTTAGTTTTCTACAATGTGAGACTAATGGAAGATTTCATTCACTCATAAAATGAGTAAGTATCCTTGGAACTCCACTAATTTTGATGATATATTCATATTACAAGACTCTACATTCCTACCAAAAATGAGCACAATTTGAGACGTATAACACCAGCATCTACCTCTTTGAATATCAGCTTTAAAAGTTAACGGTTGAAATTAAGATCGGTAGATGGTGAGGTTTGGTATCTTGAATTGTGTTCATTTTTGATAGGAATGTAGAGTCTTATAAGAGAAATATATCATCAAAATATTAGATTCAAATTCATTGGCGTTTGAGTTTTGCGGAGAAAATGACGTAAATTATGTATGATAGTGTCCATTTAAGAGTGTCCGCATCTCTAAATCAAACATAAATTTTGGAGATATTATGTAGTGGTATTTATATAGAGGTAGTAGAGGTAAACTTGTATGTATAACCCTCTACCTATATGGACCTAAAAACAAACATGTTGTAAAATATCTTTACTAAAAACTCATTTTTCTCGGACATTCCGAGCTTTTGGGTGTTCGGGATCTCGAGTAACTCAATCTGGCATTGGTGGCTCAAGTAGGAAAGGTGATTCCAGTAACCTTGACACTCTTTAGGCCGGGTCAGTTGTCCGCATAGCATTTACGTAGCACAAATTTTTGGAGTGCTAACGAACAACACTTTGGATCTCTAAACCAACATACAGTAGAACCCATATAATTTAATCCGCGATAAATTAATAATCGCGATAAATTAATAAATTTTACTGTTTCCGAGTCGGGACCAACGTGCTAAAGTAATAATTTGCTAAATTTATAAAATAATAACTTTTTATAGCTTTCTATAGGTTCCTTCGAATATATAAATTAATAACTCACCAATTTATATAAATTTAATTTTACATTTATGCTAATTTGGTAAAGAATGATTCAATTGTGACTTGGTTTTTCTTAAAATTGATGTTGCATTGAATTTCATCTTGGATTTTTCTTAACATTATGAGAGTTTTTGGTGTTGTCGTTTCCTAATACAATAAAAGTCTATTCAATACCTTTGCAGCTTTGAGAGCTTCTTTATGGGAAGGTGGCTAACTACACTTTCATCTTCAACTTTCACATCATCACTTTCTTTTTTCCCCATTACACTCTCAATTATTTCTTCGTCAATCAACAAATCTGAAATAATATCATTTTGAGGGCAGTTTAAATCCATTTCACTGTGATAATTCAATCCATTGATTAAAGTATGCAATTCTCTAATTCCTTTATTATCCAGCACTTCACTTTTCTTTGATACGATGTCATCTATTGAACGAATCTTACAATGACGAAAACAATTTGCAAAGGAATAAGGTCTATTGGTTCATTTTGTTTACCATTACTTAAACAATATCTTGAGAAAATAATTAATATATAATTTAATAATTATTAATTTATGCGATTATTTAATATCGCGATAAATTGATAAATTTTATCGGGCACAATGCTATTATTTTCTAGGGGTTATACTGTATTGGTCTTTTACCCGGCATCTGTTTCTGCAAACGTTTCATTGTCGAAGGTGGTTGTCAGGGTAAAGCACGAATTGGTCATCTGATTAATGAAATTGACGCGACTCGGTTGAGTTCCTGTTTGTTCATAGCCCTCATCAGAAGAGCCTTTAGGTAAAATAAGTGTTCCTTGAGTAAAAAAAAACGTCAACAGAAGGAGTTGGCTCGTGACACCTGTTTTTTTATTTATTAAAACTTTTGGATTAGCCAGTTGCTTACAAAGTGGGAACTAGTTGAGGGTCGGACACGCGTATGTTTACGTGGGGAATTCGTATCCTTTCTGAAGTCTGAAACTAAAAAGGAATAAAAAACTCCTAGGATTAGGCAACTTCCTTTCTGTAAAACATCTCTATATAAAACACAACCGCGGCCACTTCCTAAGAATAGACAACTTACTAGCTAACATCCTTATATAAATATACAGCTCTGGCTTACATCCTGGTGCAGATATTCAAGAGTTATTTTCTCTCTAGGTTTAGACATGGCTGAAAACCAAGAAACATCAGCAACATTACCATTGGTGGAGAGAAGTGAACGTCGAAGACCACCATTATCGAAGGTAGCACCTTGGCTTGTAATCCCGTATAAAAAAGGTATGAAACATCAAGCTTTCTATAATTTAAGTGAACCCGATAATAGGACTTGTCGAATACTTATACCAGAGTTGAGTGGCAAATCTTTTTTTCAGAAACCTAGTCATCAAGGATGGTTGATAATTATATGCGATAATAATGAAGCAAATTACACCCCAGATTGGATTTTTGGGGACAGTTTTGTGTGGAATCCTGCAACGTTAGAGACCATACAGTTACCTAACATACTCTCTCCGGGTTGTACATACGATGAATACATGTTCGTGGATTGCGTTTTGTCCTCGCCTCCTAGAACCGCTACTACATCTAGTACTAATCTTGACGATGGTAACAATTCGATGGTATACATTTTGTTCGTGCGGCGTGACAACGAATACGACTATGTCTTTTTGTTTTGTCACCCTGGAGACAAACAATAGAGAACACAAAAGTTTTCTAGAGATAGCAATATTGAAGACGCTAATGCTATTTTATCACTTCACTACTTTAAAGATGATTTATACACAATGAGTAGATCCAGACTTTATAATTACAAGATTGAATTAGAAAAAATAGATGGCGATTTTAACCTCAATATAAAGCTATTTGAGACAAGTGATCGCACACATTTCAAATGTGTTGGAGGAAGTTCCACCAAATGTTATACAACAAGATATGTGCAAACCTTTGATGAATTCTATAGGCTTAAATTCGAGCACACCGATCATGGTGGTGAAGTTAACGAAGTTATCTCAGTTAGCATTGCTAGGTTAGATTTGTCTTTAATGGAGTGGAAGGAGGTAAATAGTTTAGGTGACAATTTTCTCTTTCATGGAGAAAAAACGGTAGCTTATTGCTCGGCAGCTGAGTTGGGGCTTACAAAAGGTTGTTTGTATTACACGCTACCCAAGGACCAGAGCTTGTACAAATATGAATTAGAAGGTACTGCCACTATAAATTTGCCGTGTCTAAAGCTGCCAACACCATGGTATGCATCGGATTGGATTATAATGCCAACAACTATCAGGTACCAAACACTTCCTTTTGGACTACGTTATGATTATATCTCTTGAAAACTAAGTTCTCAACTCCTTATTGTCCATCTATAATATGCCATTAACATTTTGCGTATGCTTTATTCTGCAGGGTCGGGGACGAACAAGAAATAACAGAGTCCAAGTTAGAAAATTACTTACGGGAGTCAGAAGTAATATTTACAAGTTCAGGTAACAAAATTAAGGATAATTATACTAGAATTACATACAATAGTGGTAGTGGAGAAGTAAAACAACAAAAGCCTTGGAGTATTTTAGATGAGGATATTATACACCTGTCAGCGAGTTATCTCCATCCATTTGATTACAGAGAATTTAGAGCAGTTTGTAAAACAAATCGATCCACTCTACCTATAGTAAAGCAGGCGTCAACTCCTAATACAGTCTTAAACAGCACATATGTATCTCCATGTTTGGTATATTCCATCACGAACGACTGCACTGCCTACAAAATTGTTGACCCTATGAATAATAACGATAACTACTTTATGAAGATCCCCTTGCTAGGAGGAGCTACAATTCGATTCCAAAAGGGTGGCTGGCTACTTATGTCTGAGGGAATCTCATATTATTTTTTCACAACCCCTTCACGAAGGAAACCATTAAACTTCCAGACTTGCCCTATAAATTGTCCAACATATCATTCTCCTCATTGCCGACCTGTTCTGACTGTGTAGTTTGTGGTATCCGAGTAACCTCATCAAGCAATATCGGTGTTTACTTGATTGCAAGGGGGAAAAAATCTTGGAAGCATCGCAAGTTTGTCAGTATTTATCCGGAAGAGCACTACATGCCATTACTAAACACCGCATCTTTACACAAGGGGGTGTTGTACTGCGTAGCTTATAACGGACTTTTCGGAGCTTCTAGTTTTGAGGATGATATTTTTAATTGGAGCTTCAACGTTCTTGAAAAGCCTTGTGCACTGTCTAACCAGGAGTATCCTAGTTTTCTAACCAGGAGTATCCTAGTTTTCTGGTGGAGTGTGGTGGAGATCTTATATTAGTAAAATTAGGACGTATTGAAACGTTAGTAGGAGTTTTCAGATTGGATTTCTCTACGATGGAATGGGTCAGAATCAAAAATTTAGGAAAGCATATGTTGTTTGTCAGCTACACATCGTGTATCTCAAGAATCGCTCCAAATAGTGGCATAGAGAACAAAATCTATTTCCCTAGACTTTCTTTGCAAGGAGAAGGGATTTTAAATTATTCGCTTGATACATGCAGTTACCATTTTCTTGGAAGTCATCATTCTTCTAAAGATTTTTTTGATTCAAAGGGATGGTCATCATGGTCTTGGATTGAACCTAATTGGTCAAGATCAACTGCTCAGGAGCTTGATTGGAGTATGACTATTTGATAACAATGCACGAGTTTATTCTTTTGGCAACAGTCTTGGTGTTTTGTTTGCATCTTGCAGTGTACTTATTTGCAAATTTTTAAGCAAGTATTTTATATTTCCAGCTGTGTTCTTTTCAGCCGGAAATCATTCATTGGCCATAGATATTTTGTGATTCATTTTTTCTTTAATAGAATTTTGTTAAGAATCATGTTATCGTACTAGAGTAATGTGCATATCTTTGCACATTCATTTTCATTAGTCTAGGATATACTGAAGATATTCAGTATATATTAGTTTCATTTCCGTTACTCCAGGATATAGTGAAGATATTCGGTATATATTAGTTTCTTAGTTTTCTTCATATTCTGTAATATACTTATTTCCCTTTTTAGTTTTGTATAGCTTGTATATAAGAAGTAGTGGTTCATTGTAATTGATACACCATCAATACATAGAAATCTCGATTCCATGACTACTCTTGTCATGGCATCAGAGCCAAACAAGATCCAATCTTCCGCTGCAAACAACCAATAGTCAGATTTCTTAACAAAATTTGAAATCTTCCACATCATTCCTGTGTACCCCTCGTATCCTTGATCTTTTTTCTACCCGTGATATCATTTTCATCCACCATGTCTCGAGAAGACTCTCAACCTATCACCACCAAGTTTGATGGACCAAACTATAATCTCCAAAAAACTCATCAATATCACAAGCCGTGTCTCCGTATCAATGTAACTACTGCAAGGAGTTTGGACATACTATAAACAACTGCACATCACCAACATCCAGAAACATGCGTGAAAAGAGGAGGAACTTCAATACAAATACACCAACAAGATTCACTACAGCACGTATCTCATCCAAGATAGAAAAGAAACATGAACCGTCTCTAACTGATATTCAGGCGATGATCAAACAAGCTATATCAATTGGTAATAATCCCACAATAACTTCTGCACTTGCAATTCCTACATGTATTTTCTCAACTGGATGGTTTCTCGACTCAGGTGCTTCCAACCATATGACGTTTAATCCTCAATTCTTCGAGAGTTTGCATCCAATAATAACTCCTAAAATTCATAATACCGATGGGTCTGAATTAACTTCAAGTCATATTGGACTGGTTAAATCTTCCAACAAATTGTGTATCCCTGATGTACTTTTAGTTCCTAAGATTACCATGAATCTTATCTCTATTGGTCAACTATGTGATCAAGGGTTTAAAATTAACTTCTTTCTTTCTGGTTGTGTTATACAGGATCCAAGGACGGAGAAGCTAGTTGGGATAGGCCGTAGAGTGGGTCGACTATACATCCTAGAGATGCTCATTATCCCTTCACAATCCAAAAACCAAGTTGTTGCTGTTTCAGCCTCTACACCACCATCCACCACTTCCCCATTTATGTCTTGACATTCTAGGTTAGGTCATATTTCATTCCCTCGTCTTAGATACATGATTAATAAAGGTATGTTAGGATCAACCCTACTAGATAAAGAACCTTGTTGCATTACTTGTAAGATAGCTAAACAACCGACACTACCTTTTAATAGCAGTATAACTTTTTCCATTGCACCATTTGATCTTGTTCATTCCGATGTTTGGGGAAAATCACCTATTGTTTCCAAAGGAGGGGCTTTATATTAAAGCTTATAAGCCTTAGGCAACCCTACACTTGCAAGACGGTTTTCGAGGGTAGTTAGGCCCATGGGTTTCTAAGATGGTATCAGAGCCAGACTCGGGTGGTGTGTGGACTCCGTGTTGTTTCAGTGTTTCGGTCGTAGGCCACAATCCGCGTGAAACCACAGTTGGCGGGCCGCAATCCGTGTGCTACAATCTGCCTGCCATGCTTCAGGTCCAAGGTGTATTCAAACTCGACCCTCTCGAGTTTTAGGGGGGGTGTTAGAAATAGTCCCACATCGCCCAGATCCTCCATAATGTAAAGCTTATAATCCTTAGGCAACCCTACCCTTGCAAGCCAGTTTTCGAGGGTAGTTAGGCCCATGAGTTTCTAAGAAATTTCACCTTTTATCTTGAAGAAAGGAAAAAAAAAAGGTTTGGAAAGCCAAAAGTTTGCCAAAGAAATCAATTTCAGATGATATTTTATTTATTTATCGGAGTGTACTAATTTACTTGTCAAAGGTTTGGGAAGGCAAAATTTGTTTTTTGTTTTTTTTTTTTGATAAACAAGGAACATTTTCATTAACGGTATTTCAAGGTTACAATGAGTTTAAGATCGAAAATAAGAGAATACAAAGTAACAAGAACATATCGTAAGAGGACAATACCGAGAAATCTGACAAGAGAAGGAGAAAATTTGTTGATACATGATATTCGACAATGAAGACCTGTACAATTGATATAGAAGATATCATAATCAGTCTTGGAGATCCCATCGGGCAGCCTCCAACGGGTCTCTCTTATAGACGTGCGTTCTTTCATCTTCTTATTTTTTGAGCGTCCGAACTCTGAAATTCCCTAGAAATATCATGAGCATCTGAAATTCATTACTTTCAGCCAATGATATCCACGACCTCCAGCTGAAGACCTAATTTCACTGTTGGAAATTATGTCGCACCTGTTGAAAAGATTTCTTGTAAGGCCATGACGATGCTATTTCAAAATGCCACCATTTATCCATCTATCATACCAAGATGAAGTACCATTCATAGTTTTCAAGACTTCCTTCTACAAACCACAACATTGAGAAATATTTGTATTCCTTGGACATTTCTTTAATAATTTTGCACCATAAAGCTTGTTTTTCTTTAGGACGGCACTAAATCCACTTCCACAATATTCAATGGTGGAAACGAGGATTCCATATCCGGAAAATGGGTCATATGACCACAGCCGATAAAGTGCGGGAGCAATGGACTTTTAAAGTATAGGTCTGGGTGAAAAAGACATTAGAAAAATTAGTCATATGTACTCTTAACTTTAAACTTTATTTTTTATCATATCATTTTCTCTCTCATATTTATTTTCTCTGTCCAATTTAAAATTAATCGCAAGAATGAGCTTAACTTCCCAAATATAAATCGGATTTTAATAAAATTTATACTTTTGGAAAAGGCTCGAAAATCTCTACAAAACAAGATCCATTGTTGATATGAAATTCGGAAAAAAAAAACAAGAAAAAAAAAACAAATTAAACCAGCCCAAGATACATTATGCACCCAGGTGCAACATGGCCAAAATTTATCTCTTATGAAAATATTCATTACGCACCCAAGTGCAACTTAGCCAAAATTATTGTATATTAAAATATACATTATGCACCCAGGTGCAATCTAACCAAAATTTATTTTCAATAAGAATATGCATTATGCACCTAGGTGCAACCTGGCCAATATTTTTTATTTTTTTCATATAAGAATCAAAAAAATACACATTACGCACGCAGGTGCACCTGGACAAAAAAAATGCATCATGCACTCGGGTGCATCTTTTACATTCGGGGAATAAAATCTAAGTTTATCCTACTAATCACCAACAATATTTTATACACAAGCAAAATCAATAGTTAATGATCTCGAGCAATAAGTCCACCACCATTACCATCACATTCATCATTAAAACATCAACCAAACACAAGTATTAAGGAAGAAAAATAAAAAGAACAACAAAAACCATAAAAATATATATTATACACTCGAGTGCAACCAGACCAAAACATAAGAATATACATTATACACTCAGGTGCATTTTGTATACTTTGTGGATAAATCTCTATTTATCCTGGTAACTAATATCCAATCAATTTCAATTTTGTGATTGCAGCTCATCCAACACCATGAACCAATTCTTAATTGGAACCAACCAATGTATAAAGCAAGCACAAATGGAGACAATACATTTGGAAGTACAATCGACCACTAATCTCCTCAGAGCGACTGCAATGGTACGACTAAATTCAAAGATCAAAGACCAAAAAAAAGACTAAATATGAGTTTAATCTGTATTGTGACGTTATGGGGAGAAGACCAAATTTGGTCGCGCGTAAAACAATTTTACGCATGAAGACGGGCGGAAGTATTAGTTACGTTTCATTTCTGCGCGGAATTATAAATTACGTTTCAAACGGGCGTAAATATAAATCACGTCTGTTATCGAGCGTAAATATAAATTACGTTTCGTATGGGGAGGAATCTTAAATTCCGCCTGTTGATCAGACGGATTCCAAATGACCGCTCGAAGAAACGTAAAAATAAATTCCGCCCGAGTTAAACACGGTCACACAGCACGTGTGAGATCAGACGGGCGAACATCTGGTGTCCGCGTGATGAATTGTACGGACGGACATCTGCTGTCCGCGTGATGAATTTGTCAGGCGTAAAATATTTTACGCCTGAGACGGGCGTATCCAAAATTTCCGCCCATTAGGTTTTCATTAGGGCGTACTCTTCCTGTTCGTCTGATGAAATCGGGCGTACTCTTAAGCAACCGCCCCTTCCACAAATACCACCTCTCCTTCCCAACCACAACTCATCTCTTCTACACGAGCCTTCTTCTTCTCAGTTCATATTCTTCCACAGTTCATATTCTTCTTCTCTTCACCGCCCCTCTTCAGTTCATATTCTTCTTCTCCATTCCCATCTACCAACCGCACAAAAACCCTAAAAACTCCACAAAAACCCTAAAAACTCCATTATATGGTATGTATTTTCTACTTTCTTTATTCAATTTGTGTAATAATAATATCATGTATTGTATTTTTTGTTCGAATTTATTTAGGGTTTTTACGTTGAAAATTGAATCAGACTTTATTACTAATTGGATATTCATATTGGGTTAATCAAATCTTATTAAAATTGGGTTAATCACATATTAATCCAATAGTATGTTAATGTTAATGTTATTACTTTTGTTACTGTTTCGGAATTTAATTTAATTTTTTGTTTTATTTAATAGTTATAAATATTAATAATTGGATAATTATTTTTTGTTAATTTAGTTACGTGATTTAATTTAATATAGTTTTTTGTTAATTTAATTTCGTAATTTAATTTATTTATTTGTTAATTATAAATAGTTATAAATATAGTTAATTAGATAATTATTTTTTGTTAATTTAGTTACGTGATTTAATTTAATTTATCTTTTTGTTAATTTAGTTTCGTAATTTAATTGAATTTTTTGTTAATTATAAATAGTTATAAATATAGTTAATTGGATAATTATTTTTTTGGTTAAATTTATGTTTATGGAATTTTATGATGTTGAAATTTTGTTCGGTTAAATTTATGTCTATTATGGTTCGTGGATTGGTCTTTTAATTATGAAATTGTATTTAACATGTTTGTGCGTAGAATGAACAAGTTTATATCGAGGTTTAGTGGTCGCCAAAAGACCAACAAGAGACAAAAATCTACCGAAGCTGATTACAACTTAATCTCTACCGGTCAAATTGAGGAGGTCGATGTTCCCGGGTTAGGGAGGTTTCCTATAGTGGAAGATGATAAGCCGCACGCTACTGAAGACATTACATTTTCAGACGCACCAACATTTAAGTTTAAACATCGTGGATGTCTGGCATCGGTAATTCATTATTATAAATTTATTTCAATACATTGTCCTAGAGTTAAATATTTGATTGAAAAAGCGGGGTGGGAAAAATTGTTGAACATAGAGTGTAGCGCTACCCAACATGCCGTTGTTGATTATATTGTTGAGAGGTTTTGGGATACAACCAACACGTTCCATTTTCCATTTGGTGAGATGGGGTTCACGCCATTAGATTGGGTCATGTTAACTGGACTGAGTATCGGTGATGGTTATTTAGTTCCGTATGATTCGAGCTTATACCAATTTGACTATGTCCGTGAGAAGATTTTTCCGGATATCACACAGGGAACAAGAGGCACGTCGTGGGTATCAAACTCAATTACAATTACATATTTAAGCTCATACTTCAAAGAAGATAAGTTGGTGGCGGCTAATGAAGATTCTCTCCTCGCCCATAGAATAGCAATTGCCTTTTTTATGTATGTTTTGGGTCAATTTTTCTTTTCTAATGCAAAGAACTATATTGATGCTGGATGGTTAGATGCTTTCGAAGAAATTGATAAAATACCCGACCTTGACTGGGGCGGTAGTGCCTTTTCGAGATTGTATGCAGGTCTCCGACAAGCTTGTAGGAAACAACAGAAGGCACTAAGCGGGCCCTTCCAAATATTAGAGGTATTTTGGTAATCGATTTTATTTTAATTTTCAACGTAAAGTATATTTTCATTAAAGTTTATTTCCTTGGATATATTAATTTGATTCATTAATTTTATGGACTAGTTTTGGGGGTATGAATACCTAGGCATATGTCGACCAGACATCTCAATGACCGGTAATGAACAGAAATGGCCTTAATTTCTAGATGGAATGGAAGGAGGTGTCAGAATGATATTATTCGTTGTAGGATTTTACTGAATCAGCTGACGATTGACCAAGTGACATGGCACCCATGGGAATCATACACCGACGTCCTCAGTTCTGAGATGGGAAAGTCTGCTAGGAAGCTGTCGGACTCGAGATGGATATTTTCTTGGAATGGCGTTGTGAGTTAGACATGATTTTTTATATTATATCATTAATATTAATCGTCAATAACATAGTTTTTTATTTTTCGTTATTTATCTAATTAATAACGTACTCACTACAATTATATTCCCTTTTTGGTTATACAGCATAATGTTTACATGGGAGAAAGATGTTGGAGGCAAAACCATCCCTCGTTTGCTGTTCCCATCAAACTACATGTAATTATTGGGCATTTGGGTGATGACCAAGCAAAAACTCCTGCTAGCGGACGGTTTTGTTGATGCAACCGAGGTGGTGCAAGTTGTGCAGTATGAAGTATATTTAGAGTATTGGAAAAAGGTTACTAATTTCAGAAAATATGTGACACATCCTGATTGGGAGGTCCAAACATTTGGGTACGGCGGTGACTTCTATTCTACCGAACTTGGAAAACCAGATGAACATGTTCTTATTCCACCGCAACAACAATTATCGCCCGTAAGTGTTCGTTCAACTTTACATTGCTAATTCCAAAAAAAAAAAATCTCATCTATCTCATTTTTTCATGACAGGGCGATAGTTATGCATTATTCCAAGAATATGCTGATTTTACTAAACAATTTCGAGATTTTACATTACGAGAAACGAAAGATAGGATGGAGTGTCTATTAGAGAAAGATGAACTTATAGGAAACCAGAATAATAAGATCACGGAATTGGAGTATCAACTGTCTCTTTTCCGAACGCCACACACCATCCAACCTTCCATTGGATTCGGCGCCTTTTCCCAAACATTGCCACCACAAGTGTGGAGTTCTATGAGTCAAGGATCATCTTCAACGTCCTCGGTCAGGCCCATTCCGAGAATGGCTTTTATCCCACCGCGATCGGCGCCTCCGGATACGGGAAATGTTTAGCCTGTGATGACTATTTATATGGTTTAGCTTTGAATTTATTATGTTATTTATCTTTGTTATGTGTAGTCATACTAGACATTTATTATGTTATTTATCTTTGTTATGTGTAGTCAGCGAGTAGTCATTTCAATACTCTATCAAATTTCTATCAAATTTCAGCGAGTGGTTATTTGAATCCTTTATCAAATTTCAGCGAGTAGTCATTTCAATACTTTATCAAATTTCAGCGAGTAGTCATTTCAATACGACAAACATCTCACTGACAAACAGTTTACAAAATTTGTCAAATACTTTATCTTATTTTATTTATTAATCCTGATGGAAAATGGAAGCATGTGATCTCCCTCACTCACTCTATAAATACCAACACACCTCTTTTTACAATCACACACTTATTCTGATTCGGATAGAATATGGAAGCATATGAGAATACCGCTCACTATTGTTCTTCTGTTTCATCTTCTTCTTCTTCTTCTAATAGTAGTTTTTATTCCTCGGATGATGATTCAATAGCAATTATGCAAAATAACATGGCCGTTAGTATGGGAGTCCTTGTTACCAATTCTAAATGGCCTCAAACTCGTATCAAAATACCAAGAGATCGTGAGACTGGTGCTGAACTTCTGTGGAACGACTATTTTTCTCCGTATCCAAACCAGCCACCTAATGTTTTTCGCAGAAGATTCAGGATGCGTCGACAATTGTTTAACAGAATAGTGGAAGGTGTTACAGCCGAAGACAAATATATTTTGTGCAAAGGCCCGATGCGTGTGGAGTTTTAGGATTAAACCCTCATCAAAAAGTAACTGCAGCGGTGCGAATGTTAGCTTATGGATGTGCGGCAGATGCAATAGACGAGTACTTACGCATAGGCGAAACCACGGTGTTGGAAGCAACTCGGAGATTCTGCAAGTCGATTGTCAATGTGTATGGGAAAGAATATTTGCGTGAACCTACGGCTGGTGATGTTGAGTTGTTGCTCAACCAAAACAAAGATAGAGGATTTCCAGGGATGATAGGTAGCCTAGATTGCATGCATTGGAAATGGGATAAATGTCCATCTGCCGAATCAGGGGCTTACACCGCGTATAAAGGGAGCGAAAGTATCGTGTTGGAGGCGGTAGTGTCGTATGATCTATGGTTTTGGCATGCATTTTTTGGTATGCCAGGCTCTAACAACGATATTAATGTGATGCACCGTTCATATGTTTTTCGAAGTCTGGTCACGGGAAAAGCACCACCGGTGAACTATGTGGTAGACGGTCATTCTTATGACATGTCGTATTATCTAGGTGATGGAATATATCCAGAAATTGCTACTATTATTATGGCGTTTAAACATCCGCTTGGTAGGAAAAAAGAGATATTTTCAGCGATGCAAGAGGGTGCAAGAAAATACGTAGAGCGGGGATTTGGTGTACTTGAACAACAGTTTGGAATCATCAAACAACCTGCTAGAATGTGGAATCCAGATGTGCTTGCCTATATCATGAAAACGTGTATTATCTTACATAATATGATAGTCGAGGATGAGCGTCTACCCGGTGAATGGCCACATGTTTATGATCATCGTAGCAACCCGACACCGGTTAATATATTAAGAGGCAACAGTGAGGAGTTTTCCCAAATTAGAGCTGAGCAACGCCGACGTCATATGCGCAGCAAAGATAGGCATATTCGCTTGCGCGATGACTTAATCGAACATATATGGGCAGAATATGGGAATTAAAAGGTTGGAGACGAGGACAAAATATTGGAATTAAATGTTGTTTCCCATATGAAAAAATTATGTGATTTTATTTTAACGAATAATTTTATTGAAATGTATTAACTCTATTTCATATACTCATCACTTGGTAAATTAAAGTAAGATGTTACAAAATAAGTTAAAGTTGATTAAATTAAATGAAGATAAAATTAAATCCCAAATATTACATAATAATACGACTAATGACAAAATTAATACATATTAAAACGTAAATAAACTACTAAAACTATTATCACTTATTGTTAGACTTAATACTTAAGGTTCGAACTATCCCGTTTTGACGATTATAATTGGCTCCTTTTGTCCCGTACTATTAAAGCCTTTCGAAGTTCGAAGTACTCCTTTTGTACATGATCCAATTTGGAAAGATCCATCATCATGATGCGAAATTCATCGTCTGCGACCTCCTTGGATATTTTAGCCGCATGCTCAGCTTGTTTTTGTGCAAACTCGGCCGTTTTTTGTTCCATCTTGAATCTTGATTGTTCCCGGTATTGAGAATTGAAATTTTCTTGCTGTGTAATAATTATTCCCATCAATTCCTCTTGGCGGTTGGATTTCTCTCGCCCGGTTTTCTTCAGTCGTTTAGCTGCTTTTTTTCCCATCTGACGAAGGTATGTATTCTCTATGTCTCCTTTATCTGTGTCGTTACCGGACTCGACTTGAGTGCCATCTTCCTCGGTATTCACGCTACTATCCAAATCGTGCGTCGTATCAAAAACAAAAGTCGATCGACGATTATATTTTATATTTTCTATGACAATTGGGTAGCACTCTTCGTGCCTAAATTTTCTTCCATGATTGCATTCCTTAAACCGTTTGTTTACTTCTTCGAGCTGTTAATGTTTTTAAAAACAATTAGGTTCATGGGCATCTCAATATTAGAAAATAATTGTTTCAAAACAGAGAGAATACTCACGGTCATTTCCGGACCCCATCCCGTATGATATTCACCTTCCACTTCCGCCTGTTTTGCCGAAAACAACGCAACTTCTTTACTTATTCCCTGAAATCGTTTTTGCCAGGAACTCCAAGACCGCTCTGGTTTATCCGGTAAATGAGCTTCAATATCATCCTTGATACGAGTCCACAACGCAATCTCTGATTGATCGGCTCCAACACCGGGATCTTGAGATATTGATAAATAAATTTTACACATCGTGACATCTTCGATTGTCGTAAAATTTGGACCTCTTGCTATTCGTGGTGGTGCCATTAAAAACGATTCGATGAAAATTTTCAAAATGATTTGAAATATGGAAAACTATTTTTTCTTCCTGATACTATTTTTTTCTTGCCGAATACAACGAATGATATGAAAATGTTAAAGGAATTCATCTGGTATATATAGGTATAAAATAAACCCGTTATTAACATTCAATTTCAAACGTTCGAAAAAGATAAATATCTTACCAACGGTCAAAAATCTGCTACGCAATCTCCAACGCCAACGTTCGAAAAATTTATCATTCTAACGTTCGAAAATTTTCATTTCATGTTTCATAATTTTTCTGATAACAGTTACTGGGCGTAAAAAAAAGTCCGTTTGAGAGGGGCGGAATTTTGGTGTCCGCCCCAGAGAGGCGGAATTTTGGTGTCCGCCTGGCAACGCGCGGAATTCTGCTGTCCGTCTCACCAGGCGTAAATTTATGTTACGCCCGCAACAAACGTAAATTTAAATTCCGCCCCACCAACATACGTAAATTTGATTTACGCCCGTTAACAAACGCAATTTAAGTTTACGCCTGACAACAAACGGATTTTAAATTTACGCCCGACTATATTAGGATTTGGGATTTGGTCGCGACTAAATATGGTCTGGGTTTTGATCGTGGGCTGGGTTTTGATCTTTACTCCGTCCCGCTGCGTTAGAAAATCATCCCAAATTTTTAGTCTTCCTCGCCCACTGTGGATGCTCTAAGCAGTCCTAATACTAAATTAAATCAATTTACAGCACTCATATTCTAATCAAACATACATCAGCTAAATTTAATCAAAACGAAAAGCCAATTTTGTATAAATCTAAGTTTTTTAATTGGAACATACCTTCTCCAAGGGCCATCAATTGGGAACTCCTAGATTTACCCTCTCCTTGATTGAGATCCAGTGAAAAGTGGAGGGGTTCACATCATTTGGCGGATATTTCTTAAAATTGCTATCTTTAAACTATTCCACTGATTGAAATCGAGATTAACACTGATTGTCTCCCTTCTTCCGTCTTCATCTTTTCAATTACTAATGTTGTCCTTATTTCCACTGGGTATTCGTATGACTCCACATAAGTAGACATCTGCAGAGTTTAATTCTTCTTCTTTCTTTAATTTTTTGTGTGTGTATTTTTAAATTTCTTATCTAGGGTTTCAAATAACGTTGGTTTTCCCCTTTATACTCATGTCTGCAAATTACTAATGCCCGTAATACATGGCGGAAATGTCATTACTTTGTCACTTTTACGAATCCGAGATCTGCAACTGACGCCATTAATGGGGATTACGGGCATAAATACAGTTTCTCTTCAAGGTCATATTAGTAACTATGCCATTAGATATTTGTTTCAAACCTGGGCAGAACGGACACGATGACTATATGAAATTATGAACCATAAATTTGAAATTATGCCTATTTGAAAGGTTGGCATAGTTTGCTTGTCTATATGACACAGGAATTCAAATCTAGCGCCTACTTAACCAAAAAAACTGATTCCATATCAGGAAGAGAGGTTAAAAACTGAATAAATTGTAACTATCGTTTTGTTTTGAACACCGACTGATTAATTTTTAGGTTCATATATTAAATTCGTACGAGCACCAGCATAGATTTTTGGTAGGCTTGTAGAAATATCATACTAAACCTTTTAGTTTGTTTTTTTTAGGATATACCTAGAGAGCTAGGGCTTAGATATCTATCAGATTCTGTTAAGCGATTTTATGAGAATCACATTCCCACATGTACTAACAATTTAATCGGGTTTCTTTTAATATACGCATGCTTCAAAAAAGATAAAAAAAAAATAGATAGGCTAACCTATCTGGCTAAATTGTGGCATATGCCACTTAATTGGGGCCTATGAATTACTTCAACCAACCTAAAGAGAAGAATATTGAGTGTCTCAAAGGTGGTAAAATACTAAATTAACCCTTAAAGAAAATTTAATTATTCTAACATAAATTCAAATACAAAATCATAATCACTTTATTAACAAATACAAAAATCATTAATCAAAAGTCATTTTGAATTTCCATCAAAACTAAATCCTAATCAATCCAAAACAACAACTGAAATCTAATTTCATTTTGGGTTTTGAAAAAAATAATCAAAAACAAACAATTCAAGTGATTGAGTTAAATCCCTTTAATCCATTCCTTCTAAGAGGTAGTTTACAATGATTTACCTCTAAATCTTTGAAATTCACTCATCAAATTTTCTGAAAATCCACCCAGAATCGGTTTATATGTGCACTATACTAGTCCGATTGTGGTAGCAAGTTTTTATTATGTACCAACATAACCCGATTTTGGGTGAACATCAACGTCAATCGGTTTACGTTAATACACGTATAAACCGATTCTGGGTGGATTTTCGGATTTGTAGACACAAATCAAGAATCGGATTATTAGTGCATACGTATAATCCGATTGTTACTGTTAACAGCTATTTTCTGAATTTGAAATTATAGTCGTTGGTACTTTGTGTATATAAAGAGGATAGCATATTCTCTTTCATACACTACCTAATCCAATCTTTCTCCATTGTTAATTTTTTTCATTTGGAGGTGTCAAGTCCATCATCATCAACTACCAATTCAATCGAACACATACTTAGAAGATGCAAGCGAACAACCAAATCAATTGCGGCAATGGAAGAAGAGATAAGCAAAAGAAGCGAACAAACAACTACAAACAAATATGTTAATGTAATGGATGAAGTGTTAAGCAAACAAATAACTACAAAAGAAACCATATCATCGTCATCGGCTACGAAAAAATATGAAGAGAAACTCAAGGAAAATAAACGAGGTCAAGAGTAATTCCAACTAAGAGAAAGAATGAAGGATGTTGATGAAGAGACATAATGGATTAGAAAATTTTACATTTTCAAGGATCTTCCCGAAGATCCTAAAGATCATACTATATTTTGGATTAACGTTGGTCGGGATCCTTTCATTACACAGGCGGGCAAGATACCACGCTATAATTATGAGCCATCCTACATTTGTTCAAGAACGAATTATGTTAGGAAATTATTCATCATGTACAATGAGTTTCTTGATAGGTACAGAGGGGACAGGTTCGCTGCACAAGATGCATATAAAGCTTGGAGAAGAGAGCAGTTTTATCATTTTGAAGCGGCATTGATAGTTGAAGCTCACACAGAAATAGAACCGTGCTAGTTTCAATGTTAAGAGTTAATGAAAAGTAGAAATGGTCCACAATCGGATTATGTTATTTAGTTATGTTTTTCTGTAACTTTTTCTTCCCAAAATCGGATTATATTATCGTACATAAGGACCGATTATAATAGTTTTGTTCAGAATCAGTTTGTAGTAGTTCTTTAATTAATCGATTCCTTTTTGAAGTCAGAATCGGTTTATAACAGTTGAAGTATCAACCGATTCTGTAAAAGCTGAAGTTGAATAACTCCAGAATCGGACTTTAAAAACGTATTTGGCAACCGATTATGTAACAAATTTCATGAGTCCAACGTACCCAAAAAAGACAAATCACTTTCATTCATTAAGCTTGGTTCAAGTTTGCAAAATACATATAATAAAGCGACAAAATGTAAGCATCCGATAGATCAATTTTTTAACATAAGGAAAATACTCATTCTAACAAATGTAGACCATCGAATTGATCTGACACGATCAATTCCTCCCATCTCCTCATGTTGGGATCGTATTTTTTTAGCCACTCCTTGGTGACCTCCGAGACCTCATGAAACCCATCTAGCGGTGGTAATGGACAATCATCACGTACTCTAAGACCGATATAATGCATGTTGTTATTGTTGAATAAAACAATTCTCTGATCCTTAAGCGATTCATCCAAAATGGTGTATTTTGGAGCATATGTGTAGCATGATCCCTTACCAAATAGATGAACAACGCAACTCCACTTTTCCGCCAAGAGATGACCACATAGGGGCATACACATCCAATACTGTCGGGTAATTGGTCCATTCCCCTTTGGCCCATGTACTCTAGCAACCATTTTTTCAAAAATCACTTCTTGTCTTGTCTTGTTTTTCCTACCTTCATCATCGACATGTAAAATTCCTTGTCTTCTTGTAAGCGCAAGGTCATTATCTTTCTAAAGTATTGACATTGGGGTAGGTTCTCATCTTCCGCCAAACTTATATGGCATATTTGTTCCGACGCAACGTGATAACCACAATTCCCATCTGCATCCATGTCGTTGGTAGATAACACATAGGACTTAACGATTTTAGGAAGTTTCGAGTAATACTCCTCGAATATGGTGTAACACATTCGATGGGGTCTTCCGCGTTCATACCTAGGCGTGCATCCATTAACAAGAGCGGCCCTTATAGTCACCATAAAAACCTTTTGTCTTGCTTGTCCCTTCCATCCACTATCCTTGATACTCGTGTTGTACTCGCTTAGCTCTCTTGGGAAGGAATAATTAGATTGTTTGGCGCTTGAATTTCTTGAAAATGATCGATTGGATCCTCATGTTGCGAAGGAGATAATGGATCATTTGAAAGGACCAAATGTGTGCTACTTGTCCCGCTTTCTCCCTTCTTTGGTCGACCCCTTTTCCTCTTAGCCGGTGCCTCTTCATTCTAAATTTGTGAAGGAACGTTTGAAATATTTGTCTTGGATTGTGCGCTACTTGTCCCGCTTTCTCCCTTCATCGGTCGGTCCCTTTTCTTTGGAACCTTCGCCTCTTCATATTTAGCGTCTTCACGCTCATGTTGACAAACGATTCTTTTATGACTGAATAACGGGTTTTTTCCGGTACTCATTGCAACCTTAAACTCTTTCCTTTCTTCCTTCCTATCCATGTTGGTAGGTGGTCTTCCCGTCGGCGGTAGCACCGTTGGTTCTCCGACCGGTACCATATGGGGGTTAGCAGATAGTTTTAAGTCGTACATCAAAACTTTTTATCCCAAACCATCCTTTTTTGCAAATTTCTTGATGAGTTCTCTTACAATATCCGTGTCCACAAAGGATTCGAGTGGTTCTTCGGTTGGGGGTGGTTTGAAAGTTAGTTGCTTCCAAAACGGATCAATGATTTCAAAAGGAATTCCTTGATGGTACCTCGCAATCATGTGACGACACGGAAATCCGAAGGCCGTCATCGTCATACATGAACATACAATTCTACTTCTACCCATCTCTTTTTCCACATAATATTTATAATCCTTCATCATAGAAATGATTGCGCAATGAGACACCCTATAGTTTAAATGTGGTAATCCTTGTAGCTTGTGATGATTTTCATCCTACTCTCTTCCATTTGCGCGGTTATCTTGATGATATCAGCCTTGGTGTATTCATGGATGGCTTCTTGTACCGTAACCACAGTGTTTTAGCTCCCTCGGAGCAAGCTTTTCAAACGTCCATGATATCCTTCCGCGATACTTGTCGCCTCATTATAATGCAAGTGTTGGTAGGTGTAAGTATACACAAATTTTTCCTTGTAAGGATCCAACAATTCCTTCATGCAATAAACCACACATTTCTCGTAATTCTTCTTCCATAGCCCAATAAAACTCTTCAAATAGGATTTGAACCCGGCCACGGACATTGAGTGTACCATTAAATCCCAATGATGTTGAAAAGCCTTCCATAGTAACCCATTCGCTTCATACTCCGCTTTCTTTTTGTTCTTTTCCTCCTCTCGTTGTTCCGAAGTTAGTTTTTGAAAACGCTCATCTTCGGCCTTTTCACGAGCGGTACCTTTTTGTGGCTTTGGATTTTGGATATGACCTCTACAATTACTTATAATATTGCATTGTATGTGCCACGTGCAAAGAAAATGCTTAGCGTCCGGAAAGACCACTCCTATGGCATTCATTAGTGCTTCGTTTTTATCCGTTACTATGATCCTCGGAGTTTGATCGCCACGGTATATCTCCTTCAAGGTCTCTAGAATCCAAATAAAACTCACATCATTATCCCGATCCATAAAACCCCATGCTACCGTGAAAGTTTGCTTGTTGGAAGTATGGCAACCAATGTTTAACAACGGCATGTTGTACTTGTTGGTCTTGTACGTACAATCTATTAACAAAATTTGATAAAAGCATTGGGACAACTTGATCATCTCCGGATGCGCCAAGAAAATATGAGTCACTTTGCCTTCCAATACCTGCTTCCTCATTGTGTATCCTTATTGATCGTCTAACCACTGAGATTGTCCCATAACCGCTCTACTATCTCCTTCCCTCCTCCTAAAGGCTGCTCTTGCCGTGTAAATTTGCCTCAAAGTGGACAAGTTATCCTTATCGTTCTCCTTAATATTCCTAAGGATGTCACTTGGTTTACACGCTTTCATCGACCTCATCGTTTCCAATTGATGTGGTTTCAACCCACAAACGGCCGTGTGTCCAATAAGAGATTCCGGATCATCATGATTATGACAACGATTCATCACTTTAAAGAGATTGTATACCTTACCCTTGGGTCCCTCGGGTCTATGAACTATAATCTTAAACGGGAAACCAAACTTCTTTGATTTAGTAATGTAATCCCTTGTTGTCTTCTTCACGTACTTTCGGTCCTTTGCCCAGTAACCTTCTTGCTTTCCACCTCTCTCACAAACAATTTCCAAACGATCTTGACTTGAATGACGACCTAAAACTAACACGCATTTGATCTTTATTCCCTTATCTATAAACCATTTCTTTGCATCCTTTCTTTCTTTCCATTCCAAATCGGTGTAATAGTGGGCAGAGGTAACAACACCTACGAGTTTGGGCTGATCTTCGTCGAACGCCGCAACAATATACAAAAAATATCAACAAGTTGAGGATTTAAAATCGTTTTATATGTTACAGTCGAGACAACCGATTATCAATAATAGGTTAATATGTGCAACTACAAAGTCCGATTAAAGAATTGAGGAAAAAATTTCAAAGTCTACGATCGGTTCATGTCTCGTATCATGTAATCCGATTTTCGTTCACATTTCTCCTGTAACTTTTTTTTCCCAAAATCGGATTACATATACACGTAAATAAACCGATTGTCAGCTTCGGGTATTCTACGTGATTATTCAAGTTAAGAAATTGGCATATGCACATCACCAACATAAACCGATTTTGGTCACGTACCCATCGCCCCAAAAAATTACTACAATCGGATTATATGGTGATGGACAATAACCGATTATGATACCCAATTTGGGGATTTTCCATAATCGGTTTATGTGGTGATATCGAATAAACCGATTTTGGAAAACGATTTTGAGTTTTTTTCCCTTTTTGGGTGATCGAGACGTGCAAATACATGTTTTTAGATCGTTACAACTCATACATGTTTATTAGAAGCATTATCACCTTCTTCTTCCCGAAGAATTTGTTCTTGTGCTTGAATAATATCCTCAAGCATTCTTTGGTTGACATCCTCTTCTTCTTTCAACAAATTATCCAATTCGATAGGATCGAAATCGTGATAATCTGATGCACCCACTTCTTCATCACTACTAGAGTCTTCATCATCACCATAAAGTTTCATTTTTTCTAAGAAAATCACAAACCTTAGTTTTTTCTTTTTTCCCTCTACTTCTTCTTTCCCTCCAAACCGTATAAGAGGAAATGAATTTCTACTCTAATCCTAACACTATAATCAAACTCAAACACTAATTAGTTTAACTAATACTAACTTAATTAATCATCACTAATTTAATAAGGGTATATTAGGTATTAACAAAAATAATGGTTAACGGGTTTCTAGAAATTACTTGTTAGTGACCCTATATTGTCATGTAGCTATAGGTCCCAATTAAGTGGTATAGGCCCCAATTTAGGAAGGCTAATCTAGGCAAATTTTGAGACTTGGGTGGGTGATTTTTTTTTTATTTTTTTTACGATATATGCCTAGAAAGTTAGGACCTTTTTTTTTAATAAAATAAACAGGGGGTAACCCTGCAAGTTACATGACAATAGTATTGTTTCTTTCCTATCTCACTAGAGTCGGCAGAAAGTTCTTAAGAATTCGAGGATTCCAGTTACAAAAAACAGACAAGTTAAGACTCGTAGTTGCTAGATTGCAAGTTATATGGTTCTACGTATAATATCAAGTTTTTAGTGTTGTCTCCATGCAACTTGATTTAATCTTTTCGAAGTTCTAAAACTTAGAATTCCTTCTTGTAGCAAACACGATATTAACCTTAACGGTAAAACTATTAGGTTTAACTGAAACTCTAGATCTCTTAACTTTTATTTCCTTACTGTTATCTAGGTTGAATTTGGTACTTTTTTTTAATGTTTATTGTTGTGACGATCAAATCAACAGTTCTACTTATGTTTAGAGTTTTCGTGTCTTGTCGAAAACCCAATCACACCTAGCTTTCCAAATTCCCTGCTTGGTCGTGCCTAATACTTCCACATTATTTACTTTATAGCTAATATCATGGCTAAGGCTATATAAGCATTTTAGAAACTACCTGTGAAAGTCCAAATCAGTATGTTCTAAATATAATATAAGAAGACCTAGCCTATCATACACAGCAAGAGTAAAATCACAATATATGAATGAGTGGATTAGGGGTTCTTCCTGCTTCCCACAGTTGGGACATAGTTTGTTAATTGAGTGAATAATCTAACCAATCCTCTAATTGATAGGTAAGATAGAGAGCATACATTTTTAGATAAAAGTTTTGATTCTTGGCATCACATTCATGCTCCACATTTCTTTCCACATTCTCTGAGCTTGAGCATCTGCCGTTCTTCCAACTCTTATATGCTTATTGAGAGGATAATCTAGGAAAATTTTAGGACTTGGGTTGAAATATTAGAATTTGGGAGGATAAACTTTGCAAATGCATGCATATATTTAGTGGACAGGACATATAATATACAAAAACTCAAGACTTTAAGATTTGGAGGTGAGGGCTAGAGATAGGTCTACCCAATCTCGGTTCTGCTACTGACAATAAAGCTTTGTTGATAGCACTCAAAGTGTCCAATCTTTAACATTTAATTAAAATTTAAACCTCCATTCTCTTTAGGTAAGCAAATTCTTTTCGGGAACCGACATATTTTGCGAAATTTTCATGAAACCCAACACATCTTGCGAAAATTTAAAAAAAAAACCATGATTTTTGTCATTTTTATCTTCAACGCGTGGAAAAGTTAGGATCACCATATAATAAAAAGGAATATAAGAAATTATGCCTTTAAAAAGAGCCGACTTGCCCGTCTTGTTAACAAAAGTTTCCTTTTAATGAGCAAGCTCCTTTCTGTTCTTTCTAATACATAATTCCAATCAGACGCCTTCCTTACAGTTGTACTAATGAGAACATTAAGATATTTGATTGGTAAATTTTCCACCCTACAACCTAACTCCGTCCACGAAAGCATGAATAAAAGCATCTACGCCTATACCGATCATAGAATTTTTCTCCCAATTGAATCATAAACCACTAAGATTTTCAAAAAATCCATATTAACAAGATGAGATATAATATGTGCATCCCGAACTATTACCATATCACAAGCAAATTGTAATTGAGAGATAGCAGTGTCATCTTTTTTAACTAGGAACCCAGAAATACTGTTTTTTTTTTATCTTTATTAATTAACTTCGTCTGAATCTGAAAGCCATAAGCTTCCAAGATTTTCAACAGAAACATTCAACTAACATTATAAAACACTTTATCCATATCGATTTTACATACAACCCCGATATCTTCATCTTGAGTCTAGAGATAATACATTCAACAGTATTAACACTTCCATCTAGAATTTACCTATTTTCAAGAGAAACTCGCTGATAATATGAAATTAATCTTGGTATCACTTTCTTCAAACGCACAACTAACAACAAGGTGTCAGACAAACACTTGCAAAACCATTGAAGAACTTGAGGAACGAAAAATTCAAGAGATGTTGAATATTCAAGATATTAAGAAGCATTACAGAGATTGAGCTTAATTTTTATTTTTTTATTTAAGTTCATATATAAGTTTTTTCACTAAAATTGACAAAGGGGGATATTGTTAGAGCATCGCTCTTTCAAACTCAAAATTTTTGGTATGTTAATCTTTTTGTCAATGATCAGTAGAAAAAAACTATATCTTGATTTATAGTTTATTAAAGTAGTTAGTCTCGGTCAAGGATTAACTATAGCATGTTAGTTGAGTATCAGAATTCACTGAATAATCCATAAAAATGGAAGAACAACGAAGACATTTGCGATAAATTCATCAACAAAGATACTGAAGAATGACAATCATGTTTACTAGTTGTTTTTACCATTATATATATTGAGATAATGTCGAATGGTTTTAGTATAATTGATGAATAACAAAGAAGAAGTTTTCATTTCAAGTTGATGGTTCGTGTTGAACTTTTCTCCACTCTCGCACCTGAAGAACCTTGGCATTTTTGTCTTTATTCGGTTTTGTATTGATCTTGTAAATTTAAAAAGGAATATTGCCAACAACATTCTCCTCATGGTAGATGTAAGTAAAATTATCAATAATTGAATTGACAATCCATTCTTATCCACTCTTAAGTTCTGTAATCATTATGACGAAGTTTTGAAACTCATTCAAATTTGTACTACACGTTCAAATATATATACATAAGTAAATTACTTATCATATTTCTTTTTCTTTTGTTCATAATCTTTATTTGATGTTTGTCATGAGATCGATGGTTTTTACAGATTTCTCTAGAAGAAATCTTCGGATTTCACATATGGTTATTATATACCTAGGATTATGTTTTATCCTCTCCCCTAGAAATGTTATAACTAGTACTAATCATGGAGATATCAATTACTCGGTGGTTTAATTTCTTTGCGCTTAAGCCACATGATAATGAATACAATGATGTAGTTTTGTTCTGCCACCGTGGAGAAATTATAGAGAACATACGTTCTAGAGATAAGAGTTTTGATGAAGATAACAATATTTCATCACTTCACTACATTATATTAAAGGAAATCTATATTCAATGAGTTGTTCCAGATTTTCCAATCGAAATAGAAAAATAGATGACGAAAATAATAATCTCTGTGTAAGGCTACCTGAGACAAGTAATCGCATTTATTTCCCATGTATAGGAGGAACATGCACCGACCGTTGTACAATATGGTTTGTGCAAACCTATGATGAACTCTACAGGATTGAATTACACTTCCCTATCGATATGATAATATTATCTCAGTTGACGCTGTGAGGTTGGATTTCTCGTTAATGGGATGGGATGGGATGAGGCATTGAAAATGAGGTTAAATTTTATGATTGGCCATTGTTCTTCTGGTTTTGGATTTTCCATATAGAATTTCAAGAAGAAATTAAGATTTAAGGCTATTGGTTTTATTATGTATATGTATGCAATGGGTTGTCATGTATTTTAATCAATGGTTATTAACCCATTTTTTTTTGAAAAAAATTCACACTTCTTCATTTATTGTATTTTTTATATACTTTTAATTTTAACAAATAAGACACTTTTCATAATTACGTTAATATCAATGCACATCCTTTTTTGAATGAAAGACCACACACGAAAAATGAGAGGAAGGTTATTATATTCATGTGTTCTTGAATAAGAAACCACACACAAAAGATTGTAGGAAGTCATTGGTGTTTAGGGAGGAATGGTGAAAATATTGTGACAAGTTTCATATATAATGTAAGGCACGGGGCGATGCCGATGTCGAGAATGGTAAATGATATAAAACAAATCTTGGTTGGAAATGTGTAAAGAATTCATACAGATTCGTAAATTATGCACAATATAATGAATCTGCAACATATGTAAAGAATTCATACAATTTTCCGAATTATGTACACTTAGAATGTTATAATGATTGAGAAAAAAAATACGGTTTATCTTTTTCGCACTTTGAGTCTTGTCTTTGGACCGAGGGTTGGAGCAACAAGTTAGTAATCGACTTATTGTTTTATAACCTCAATTAAACAGGGTTCTGAATTCACATCGGTTACTAACTTACCAAATTACTATTAATATTTATAAAGCATAGTTAGATCTTTAATTATTACTATTGATTTATAAAGAACGGGAGAAAAAATAATGACATGGGTTTTGTAGTTCTTTGGTTGTGCAGGATTGTATCCCCTTCTTTAGCCTTTTTTTTTTCTTTTTCTTTTTTGGTACCCGAGTATTCTTATTATGTTGTCTCTTAACTTATTTTTACAATCAAAAGATCTGACGTGTTATCCGTAATTTAGCTAAATAAGGATTTCCGCTTTCATGGCTAACTAATTTCTGTTTTTTAACTCTTCATTTTACCTTTTTGACCACATTAGGTTTGCCAATGACTCGGGCGCTAAACAATCCCTAGCCTATAGGCTATAGAAGTCGAATCTTCTTAATCATCGCTAATTATCTTCATATTTTTCTTGATAAAAATAACTTGAATTATTATCAAACACAAATTTAAATCAAGATCAAACATCTTAATCGAGTCAGAATCAAAGATAAAAATTAAATTAAGATGATCCACCCATATTTGAATCGAAATCAAGATCAAACATCCAATTAAAATAAGATATCATACAAACAACAAACACTAAATAAGAAATAAATAAAATGTCTTTCATTTTTTTTAAATTCGAGTTCATGAGCCTATGAGAAAATGAAGTTAGCTTAGTGCATACGTCATATGTGTTAGAGCGTTGAACGGTTGAAGTCACTAAGGCGTTGGTATGTCAAGTTTGGTTGTAAACTAATTAATTCCTCTATGAGCCTTGCTTCATCTTGGCATGCCTTGCTCACCTGAGTTAGTGACGAGGAACACTAACTCCACATTGCAGACTCGTACTTGTAAGGGTTAACATATATAACCACTCGACATCTAACATCTTAATAGATCTAGCTCTGATGCCAATTGAAAAATTACGAACATTCTAACTCGCTTACTGCCCAATTTACATCGTAACCGATAACTGAACTATCTAAATGTTATCGGAATAAACGGACATGAAATATAGTTAATTGATTATGTAGAAGAAGACAGTTCAAAGCAAGCATACTTTTTTCTTTAGTCCCGTCTTGCTTGATGACGCTCAAGTGCTTGTTCGCTCATAAACGACTTTTCGTATGTTTCCTATTCGCATGGGAATGTCTCATAACGCTTCGTTTCTTTTTTATGTTGTGATAGTTCTTCTGGTGTTTGAGATTGCTCCTTGAAATCGTTAAAATCACATGAGAACATGCGATGTTGGATTATCTTTCTCTTATTCTGTACTTCACCTTGAAAAAAAGTGTTAATAGGATATCCGCTTTCATTAAGGATTTTTGTTTTTTAACCCTTCATTTTACCTTTTTGAACACATTTGGTTTTCTAGTGACTTGGGCGCAAAACAAGCCCGACCCTATAGGCTATAAAAGTTGTTGCCAATATTTATCTGAATTAGGTTACACAAGGTAGGTCTCAAATATGTCGATATCGAAAATATAGTGGTGTACTTGGTACCCTCATCATTTCAAGAACCTTTGTAACTCAACATATCTCTGATTAACTTGTTGGTACGGGAGATTAATAGAGAAGTTACTTAAACATATTAGTACTTTATTGTTTCGGAATACGATCCAAAGGTGTTGAGTGATAGAAGCCTTCACAACAGGCGGATCTGCTTAAGATAGTGGGCTCTATCTGTAGTGACCCGTCCCTCCACCGATACTGTCCCCACTTAGCCACCGTGGTCATCCGGTAGTGTGGGGTTTTTAATGGGCATCGTTGCGGTAATCTAGCAGAAACTTCCCGGATGGCCACCCATCCATGATTACTCCCGTCCGAGCACGCTTAACTGCAGAGTTTTCTGCCAACTCTAGAGCCAATTTGCTGAAAAGGCCTCGGTGTTAGGGGAGGACAAACCATTACTTATATTTCATTCGGCCAACTACTGCCGAATATCGGGGTATTACACTATCTTAGGATTCACATGCATAGTCCAGATTGGTAGTAGGTGCAGGGAGACTGAAGGAACTGAGTAACTTAGAGTCAGTTTACTTTTTTCTCAAATATATGAAGTTGGTAGTGGTTTTTGTATAACGGCTTAATTTGAGTGTATTCAAAACCGGACCATAACCCGGAATTTTTCAGTATTTTTGTGGTTTCCTTGATAATAAATCTTGTTGTGTGCTTTTAATTTACTTTCCACATTATAATTATTATTTTAGTTATAATAACGTAAGTGCACTAGCACGTCATCAGTCCAACACTTCTGTTTGATCCTAATAGTTAGGTTCAGTCTCGACACCTATTTTATGTACACAATGTTACCTTGTTGAAAAGAAATCTCTTTGACAGGACTCATCTGAATTAGATTACACAACACCTTATATAGGTGGACGTCGAAAAGAATGTGGTGTATTTAGTGTCCTTATCATTTCACTTGTGAATTATTAAAATATACAATCATCCCTACTTGAAATATCACAATTTATGTACACCCCTAGGTGAAATATTACCATTTACCATACCTATGTTTATCTCCATATAGTTTGTATAAGGTAGCAAATGTCTAATATGTTTATTCAGATTTGAGACACACCGACGATGATATATCATTAACTCCTAAACAAATTTTGCAAATGATATCATTCTGAAAATTGGCCATGATCTTCTAAACCTCGACATACGCCAAAATGAGTGTAACAAGGTCGAAAGTTCACACAAACATATAAGATTTTGCTGAAATTTTTTGTACAAACTTTTGATAGTGTATTTAGTCAAATGTAATAAGGATGCGGATATCTGATCCCAAATAAAGTTTATAGTACTAAATTCTTGACGAACCTGCCTTTGTCTGGAATAATTTCTCGCCATAGTATTTAACAGATAATTGACATGTATAACTAGTCATTTTCTTTCACGAGTATACTTGTGCCTTCTAAACTTGTATTTTGGCATGACTTTATGAAACACTCAAGTAAGGATTAGGGGTTTTAGTTCCAAATAATTCAAGGCGATATGAGTGAGTTGTTAAATATAATTTTGGGTATGTAAAAATTCTAGTAATTCAATACTGAAGGATGCAATTAGCTAAATTTTTATTAAAGGGAGATCGATTTGGGAGAGAAAAAATCATAATTGACTCGTTAATCAGAGTCAACTGTATTTATATCTAATTGACCTGGGCCAAACAAGGTGCATTTTCAAATTTGGAGTTCGGTCTAATTGTTTGGGATAAACCAGGTGCATTAGTAAATTATAATTTCTAAATAAAACATTTTTACAATATCGAGATGGATGTTACTCCCTCTGTCCCTAATTTAAAGGCGGAATATTGGATTTTTTCAGTCCGACTAAATAGGAGGAATTCTAATCCCGAGATACTCTTTGACATGCATACCCCCATTTACTTTGTATAGAAAATTTACTGAGAATAAAACAAAGGCTAAAAGCTGGGAAAAACATGTAAATTTACGAAAACCATACAATTCTTAATCTAAGAAATTTCATCTTAGTAGTTCCTTTTGCCAAAATTTCTTTACATCATTTCGATATTTCGAGGGTTCCAACTTACACAAGCATGATTCCTATCTCCCCCATAAGTGTGAAGATTGCACTCGGCGCCACCTTTAACCACACCAACATAATGTTGCTAGTGGTGAGTGCTCCCTTAGGGTTTGAAAGGCAGAGCCTAGAAGACGTATTTCTTAAACATAAACAAGATTTAGGCACATTTTATTTAGGGGCAACCTCAATAGTTTCAGATCTTTCGTGGAGCCGATCGCCCAGGATATTTGTTGTATAAACACAATTAATATTAACTAATACTCGATTACTTAATAAGATCTCTAAAATAGTACTTCCTTTATTTCCGGAAAAGAGTTACCATTGCTATTTCAATTTAGCCTATTTTAGGCTAAAATGAAAAAGTGATAGCTTTTCTAAGACCGAAGGTAGTATAAATTTTTGATCCAAACTATACTTATAAAAGCTAAAATTTAACTCGGTAAATTAATAATCAAATTTGATCAAAAAATGCTTAACCAACAAATTTAATGTCCTAAAAGTGTTAATTTTGGATCAGAGTTTGCTAGGAAGCAGGTTGAGTGGCTTCAGGCCAAGCACAATGGTCAAAGATTTCCCTTAGCTATAGCTTATTTGAAGCTAAGCGAAATGGTCTGAGCCCAACCTCACTATAGCGCCAGCGCATCCCTTAGCTTTATCACACGAAAACTGAGCTTCCGTATAAATAGTGCCAAACGGAAACTCAGTTTCATTTTTTTCTCAAATTCTTTTTCCACAGATTCAAATAAAAATTATTTATGCTTAAAATAGTTTTAAGAGACAAAAAGTGGAGATATAATAAGAAAATAGAAAAATTATAAGAGTTAAAATAAGAGTAAAATTGAAAATTTTCAAAATAAAATTAAGTATCCGCTGAAACTCACACGGAAACTGAGTTTTCGTAAAGTAATTTTTTCAACAGACTCAGTTTTCGTATGATTTTGCTTAACTACAATCCGCATCAGATCTGATCAACTTTAAAGTATAAGTAAGGGATATCGCTACACTTAGACGACTCAAAAGACCGTATTAGTTAAGATTTCGCTACAATTAAAAAAAAAGTTAAGATTTCGCTGCACAGTTAAGCTATAGCAAAGTGAAATCCCTTAGCAGTGTGTTTGGGCGTCAGAGTGGTCATGGGTTCACTTTGGGCCGATCCCATGTATCCACATTTTGAGTCCACCCAAATTAACCGCCTCAAACTAGGATATCCATGGTCCGCAAAAATCCCCCACTATCAAAACCCTCATTTCTGAAAACCCTTCACCCTAAAAGAAAACGCGATCCCCATTTCCCCAATCTCTTCCAATCTCCAAAATCAACCAGAAACCAGGGTTTCAATCTCGTCCCAAACTCAAATCATGGCGTCGAACACTCCAAATCTGGAGTGTAGAATGTACGAAGCAAGGTATCCAGAAGTAGATATGGCAGTAATGATTCAAGTGAAGAACATAGCAGATATGGGTGCTTATGTTTCCCTTCTTGAATACAATAACATTGAAGGTATGATTCTGTTCAGTGAGCTTTCACGAAGACGTATTCGAAGTGTTAGTAGTTTGATTAAAGTTGGTAGACAAGAACCGGTTATGGTTCTTAGGGTTGATAAAGATAAAGGTTATATTGATTTGAGTAAAAGAAGAGTTGCTGAAGAAGATATTGCTACTTGTGAAGAAAGATATAATAAGAGTAAACTTGTTCATTCTATTATGAGGCATGTTGCTGAGACTATGCAGCTCGATTTGGAGGTATAATTACCAATTTTTTTCTGATTTTTTTGAATTTTCATTTTTTTTGTTTGTGTTCTAATGCGATTGGTAATGTTTGTTGTTAGAAATATATTAGGTGGAGAAATTTTGTATGGGTTTGGATAAGGAATTGTTGCTTGCATAGATAAATTCTAGGGTTGGAGAAATGGAATGAAGTGTTTATAGGTTGGCCTCTTCCTGGATGTGGATGCTGGCACTGCTATGTGACACTTGGACACGCCTTACCCTTAATTCAGCTGCTCCGTGAAGTGCAGAAATGACTTCTTTAAGTTCTGTTTGGCATTGATTTTTGAACTTAGTTGCTTGGTGTATAGCTGCACAAATTTTGTTCGGATTTGGTTAAGGAATTGTTACTTGCCTAGATACGGCTGGGGTTAGAGAAGGGGGCTGCTATGTTTATTGGTTGGCTTTACACTTTGTAGGTTGGCTTTACACTTCGCAGTTGTTATATTAATTGCATTATAGGCTGGCCTCTTCATAGTTGTTGATGCTGGCCCTGTTACTTATTCTGTATACCATGTTTATGTTACATAGGAAGTGTGAAATGTGTGATTACTTGAACATGGTTTACCCTTAATTGTTCAAAAAAGACTACTCGAAGTACTCGTAGTGCTAATTTAGGATGGCGTTCATTGATTTTGAACTTAGAGTTTCAAGTAGTGTGGTGTACTAGTTGCACGAATTTTGTTAGGGTTCGGACAAGGAGTTGTTACTTGCATGGATAATGCTAGCCTGGGTTACGCGGATACTTCTAGGGAGTCCCCATATTGTATGCACACAGCCACATACGGGGACACACCAAAAATATGTCTATTACATTAAAGATTATTACTTAAATTGTAAAGTAGTCTAGGACCAATCATATACATAATACATGGCCAGTTCATGATCTTTTGTATGACATCTTGTAAGTAGTATACACAAAAATCTAATTGAACTTCTATTATATGATAAAATTGATGGTATTTTTATGTATACCGCTTTGTCTCCATATCAAGGTTTCCTAGAATTGCCGTATTGGATACACAGAGATGTCTCCATATTGGACACCTGTGGCTGAATGTGTGCAACCCGCCGCTAGGGGTTAGAGAAGGGGACAGCTGTGTTTATTGTTTGGCTATACACTTCCTTGTTGTGGATGCTGGCACTTCTACTTAGTCCGTAATCCATATGTATTGTATGAGGAAGTATGAAATGTGTGATTACTTGAACATGATTTGCCCTTAATGCCGCTGCTTCATGAAGTGCACAAAAGACTACTTGTAGTGCCGTCAGTGTTAATTCAGGATGGCATTGATTTTTGAGTTTACAGTTTCAAGTTGTGTGGTGTACTGGTTGCACATATTTTGTTACGGTTCAGATAAGGAATTGTTACTTGCATAGACATTGCTAGGGTTAGAGAAGGGGACTGGTTTGTTAATCAGGTAAGGAATTGTTACTTTCCTAGATAATGGTAGGGGATTCAAGAAGGGGACTGCTGTGTTTATTGGTTGGCTTTACACTACGTAGTTATGGTTGCTGGTCCATTTACTTATTCTGTAGTCTATGTTACGTGGAAGTGGGAAATGTATAATTATTTGAAGAACTGTAGTGTTAATTCAGGATGGCATTGATACTGGAACTTGAGTTTTAAGTTATGTGGTGTAGTGTCTGTGGGTGCTGGTCCTTCTTCTATTTTGACCTCGCAGTTCATGTGTATGTTGAGGTATATTACTTGCACGAATCATGCTAGGGTTTAGATAAGGAATTTTACTTGCATGGATAAGGCTAGAGTTGGAAAGTGTGACTTTTTACCCTTCGTAGTTAACTATGTGGATGCTGGCACTGTAATCCATGTCTATGTTATGAGGAAGTGTGAAATATGTGGTTTCTTGAACATGTTTTATCCTTAATTTTGCTGCACCGTGAAGTGCAAAAAAGACTACTTTAAGTACTGTTAGAATTAATACAGGATGGCATTGATTCTTGAACTTGAATTTCAAGTTGTGTGGTGTAGTGTTTGTGGGTGCTGGTCCTTTTTATGTTACTTCTGTAATCCCTGTCCATGTTTAGAAGTATATTACTTGCACAAATCATGTTAGGGTTTAGATAAGGAATTTTACTTGCACAGATAAGGCTAGAGTTGGATTGCGCGACTGTTTTACTCTTCGTAGTTGATACAATGTGGATGATGGCACTTTAACGTATTCTGTAATTTGTGTCTATGTTATGAGGAAGTGCAAAATGTGTGATTACTTGAACATTCTGTACCCTTAATTCTTTTGCTGTGTTAAGTTTAGAAAACACTACTTGGAGTTCTGTATTTTTAATTCAGAATGGCATTGGCTTTTGAACTTGAGTTTCAAGTTGTGTTGTGTAGTGTTTGTGGCACTGGCCCCTTTATTTATTATGTTAATTCATGTCTATGTTAAGAGGTATTATCGCGACAATGGATGCTCACTTTTGTAATTACATGCTTTATTGGTTAAGATAAACATTTGGATTCAGTCTCACTTACTGGCATGGTAAGTTTTATCTTGTAATAGTAATAGAAGTATGAATGCTTATGATGCTGGAAATTTAACCAATACATCATTGATCGGCCAGATGCTTTTGCTTGTGTTTAAATTTCATTTCCCTCTAACCTTGTTAATTGTAAGATACTAAGATTACTATTTTAGAATGAGTCAATATGAAATATTGCTGTAGTTGACCAGAGAACACTAATATGATACGGTGTTGGTTTTGCCCCTATGAAATGAAGCAATTTCTGGTCTTGAATCTTGATAATGTGGTAAAGTAACAATGGTGGATGAATAGGATGGTTTTGTGACCGTAATCTGTTCCATATACAGTCTCGTTGCATGGTCATAGGGTTCTGTAACATGTATGTACTTTTACTAAAAAACAAATCAATGTGAGGTGGTCCAGTTTATGTTTTATTTTATTTGGCTGTCTGGCCATTATGGCCATTATTTAAGTAATGGATTTGCTGACATAATGCTAATTTCTGACGATAATTTCCATTGACAGGATCTGTATATCCATGTTGGCTGGCCTCTATATCGAAAATATGGGCATGCATTTGAGGTAATGCGTTGCAAAGAAACTCTCATGTTGGGTCTTTACTCTTTACCTACTGCTCTAGTTTAATCTGATATTTTATTGTTTACTAGGCATTCAAGTTGATTGTGGCTGATCCTGATACTATTCTCGATTCCCTCACACGTGAAGTCAAAGAAGTTGGTCCCGATGGACAAGAGGTAAAGCTGGTTTTCCTGCATGTAATTTGCTTAATTTCCTTATGGTTGGATTTAAAACTGATAGGGACATTTCAATATGTTTATAACAGGTTACTAAAGTGGTACCTGCTCTGACAGAGGAGGTTAAAGATGCTTTGATTAAGAACATCAAAAGGCGTATGACTCCCCAGCCGATGAAAATTCGTGCAGATATTGAAATGAAATGCTTTCAGTTTGACGGGGTTCTCCACATCAAGGTAATGTTGACATCTTTTCAACTAGTTATCATTTCCTTGTGATGATGTTAGTGACGCGGTGCATAGTGTTGATAGTTCATGAACTTGGTATATTATAGGACTTTTCAAGATATAAATTGTCTATTATTATATATTTCCAGGAGGCTATGAGGAAAGCTGAAGCTACTGGTAATGATGACTGTCCAGTTAAAATTAAACTGGTGGCACCTCCTCTCTATGTTCTGACGACTCAGACCCTTGACAAGGTTAGTTTAGACCAATTATGGGAAGTTAATGTATCAATGAGAAAATTCTCAATTGGAATGTGTAAATTTATACACGTGGTGTAGGAAAATTTTGCAATATGAAAACACTAGTAGACTTGTATGTTAATTAGGCAACTTCCCAGCATGAATAGTGTGTATTGAGATGGTTGGCTTATTTTTGTTCCGTGCCATGGAGAAAATCTATGTGTTCATTAGTGGTTCATTTTTAAACAGCTGGTTAAGTGTGAGCCTTGGACCTTGGTTAGAGTGTTATATATTGTAAGAAGAGGTATCATGGAACTAGTAATGTAGCTCGTTTGCAGTATGTGGTGTTATTTGGAATTAAGCTTCCAAGGGATTTGATTTGCTCTGGTTGGCATGTTTCATGCTTGTCATTTTCATCCTTGCTGTATCTTTTATCAAGCTCTAGACAAGTGATGCTGTGTCTGTTCAGGATCAAGGGATAAAGGTTCTTACTAATGCAATCCAAGCTTGCACTGAAGCAATAGACAGCCACAAGGGTAAACTGGTGGTAAAGGAGGCACCAAGAGCGGTGAGTATTAACTTTCTTGCAATCGATTTTTAAAACCTTGTGCAACATATACCTTAAGAGCTGCGTAACATGTAGTTGTGTAAACACTTGTATCCACTCTTAGTGAACAATTATGGTTTATGAATTATGAAACTGATTTTGAATGCAGGTGAGCGAGCGTGACGACAACTTACTTGCTCAGCATATGGCACAGCTTCGTCAATCGAACGAAGATGTAGATGGTGATGATGATAGTGAAGAGGAAGACACGGGGATGGGAGAGATCGATGTTGACGGACCAGTTGGTGTCCACGAGTAAAGCCAGTGCCCAACAAAAGCACCCATTCAAACTCCCTCGTTGTTGTTTTGAGAGACTAATAGATAACAAGTGCAGCTATACGAAAACAACTAGCAACATCATTTTAACTGCTGTCTACTTCTTTATTATTTATTTTTTTCAATTCTCTGAAAATATTTTCAGAGTCAACAGTTTTGATGTCATCTTTTCTCCCTTTTTGGTTATAAACTCTAGTCAATATGTGTTTTGACTTTATTTTTAGCTTGACCGGACTTTTTCTTATAACTCTCTTAGTAAGTTTTTTTTTTTTTTCATAAGCTTAAATCCTTGAATCTCTTTTCCTCTTTCTTGTTGTGGGTTTTTTCGTTTTATTTTTATTAGCTTTCATTAAGGTTATCTTAGATTACTAAATTGTAGGGTGAAAATTTATAAGGTTTAGGTGATTTTATCAGATATAACCTTGCTTTCATGTTATCGTTTCTAGAAAACTTCTATACCATGGTGCCACTCTTACTACAATCTGATGAAGACCTGAAATCGTTTTTTTTATGATTCCTCTAGCCCTCGACTGATCGATTTGTTATCTCTGCTGCTCCAACTGAAGTAGAGAATATTGTGATTTGATCCCTTATTTCTTTAAATTTCTAATCTTGATCTCTAAGAGCAATATTTTCAAATTATTACATGCTTACTGATCCTCCCTATAATTTAGTATTATTGACTCTTAGATCCAACTTATTGGAAGTTTTAGATCCGGTAAAAATAAAAACTATAATTGCTTCTATGTTTTGTTTAGCCTAGTAATTTGAAATCGGTTTATCCAAATTGGTGGTATCCTCCTTCAGCTGAGGTTTCACTAGAGTCTGGAACTTTAGGCTTCTTATGCTGTTTCCGCTTCTTTTCACTTTTGTTATACGGAGGGAGGTTTTGGATCAAGGGAGTGGAAAACTCAGTTCAATACTTTCATGCGAGTCAGACAGAACTACCCTCACACAAAATCCCCAAAATACTAATCTTCCTCCTGTACTTCTTCCCATTTTTATGACCCGTCTAATGTAAAACCACAAAGATTTCGAATACTTCATCACTCAAATATCTTTATATCTTCCGAAAATGCACGACTATAATGATGGGCGAATATCTGTCCAGAGACTAAGAAGGTTGGGAACGATTTGCCAAGGCTAAAAAATCATATGAAACATTTTGTGAATATGTGTTTTCAGATATACCAGAAGGGTTCATTGGAAACGAGAAAAATTCTAGGTATCCAAGTGATTAAGTCATCATCCACTCTTTTTCAATTTAAATTTGTTCTTATGTAAATGGAGAAAAGAAAAACACTTGTAAAACCTTGGTTCGTTCGTACCAGTAAACGAGAAATGAACCATTCATGTTCAAAATAATGAACGTGAATTCCAAATCTCTGGAAGCTCTTCTCTTGAACCACAACAAGGAAATGCCACTGCGCACAGGTCTGTCATGAACCGAGACTCAGGAAGGCTGGAAGCTACTGAAGCTTCTAGAAATTTCCATGGTGGGAAGCCACAACCTGGTCATGGCAGCATGCGGGCTTAATGACATGCTGGTGTGGCAACAAATTCTTATTACAGAAGCTCCAGAGACAGCGTCAAATTCAGCTACTACAACAGCAAAATCCGATGAATATTCCACCCGCCTTGGCGAGACAGTTAGCTGAGCAGTTACATCTGTTATCAATGGAATGCCCGTTCACGATGGATCCAACTATTTTTGGCCGAATGAACACATAGGAGGTGAACCAAAAGTTCCAAATAGTCGCAGCATGATGGATCTTCTATGCATGGATCTGCCAATGGACCTGTGTTTTCACATGATCAAGGGAAGGTGCTTGTTCCTCGGCACTAGTTCAACAGCAGTTCGATCAGTCGTTACATGGTGTTCCTGTTGCTAACACAAGAGGTGCATTTAATCAGATTCACAACCAAGGAATGTCTCATGATTTTGATGATGAGTTAAACAAGGCAAGAGGCAACCAAGGATCAAAACATATGGTTTAGTCACCAGCTGTTAATAATTCTTTTCATGGCAACCAATCTACGATATTTCAAGATGATGTACACACGCCTGATAACCATTTCGCTTCTAAGCAGGTAAGTCTAGGAAATGCAATTTGCTTCAGGGAATAAGATGAGTTTATTCTTTGCTAGTGAGAGTTGCAAATGGAAAAACTTTAACATTTAAACTAAGTGCAAAATTAGTAAGACTGATCAATCAAAACTAAAGGAAAACAATGGACGTTGAATTTCACCATCACTTGAGTCGAAAGGAAATATCATATTTCACCGTAGCTTGGGTGGAAGTGAATTGTTGGTTTTCATCGCCACTTTCCAAGTAGAGAAACTTAAGCGTTCACGTTCCAAAATGTGGACGAGAATTCTTCATTTCACTTCCTCTGATTCGGACGAACCAAGATCAGATATACAAATTTTTATTCACTTATAGTTCCATACTACATAAACAAGAAAGAATCGTGCTCATGCAAATGAGAGTTTTTCCGTTTGTATTAAACTCACGTACGTTAGACCACAAAGATTAACAAATTGTTACAATTGATTTTCTTAGGATTGAATTGGAAATGGGAGAGCTAATGGTTATTAGTTACTTCTTCTACTCCTCAGATAGGAACTCCTCCCTGTACCAGTTTCTGGCATGGAAGATATAAGGGTGTGGCCAGAAAAAAAACTCAACAACATCTAAACACCTTACTAAATGTTGAAAAACCAGATGTTTTGTTTCTATCTGAAACTAAGTCCCAAATGGGATTAATGAGAAACATTCTTGATTATTTTCCTAACACCCACATTCTAGACCCAGGTGGAATAGCTCGGGGGATATCAATTACTTGGGTGGAGGGGTTTCACTTTGAAGTGGTTCAATGGAACCTTAACATGATTGATATCATTGTTAAAAACAATTTTCACTCAATACTAACTTGTTTTTATGGCTCACCTAAAAATGAACATAAATAAGAATTAATGGGATACTTAGAGAATATTGCACAAAGAATAAATTTGAACTCAATGCCTTGGCTTGTAATAGTAGATTTAAACATTATTTTCAATAGTGAGAAGAAAAAAGGTGGTCTCCCTTGCAATACGACGAATTTAATTCAAAGAATTGGTTTAGAAGATCTAGGTTTTAAAGGGAGCATTTTCATGTGGAGCAATAAAAGAGAAGGGAATGCTAATATCAAACAAAGGCTTGACAGAGATTTAGCAAATGTTGAATGGAATTTGGAAATCAATGAAGCATCCCTTGAAAATCTACTGGCAATAGGCTCAGATCATGGGCTTATTTGCCTAACTTTAAGTTCTCTGCATTTTCATTTAACTCCTACTTTCAATTTTCATGATGCTCGGCTCGAAGAACCTTCTTGCATTGAGGTTATCAAGCAATCTTGGAAAATAAACATATCAATGCCTGTTTTAGATCATTTAGAAAATATCTCTGTTTTAGGTGAAGATCTGAGTACATGGAAGAAAAATGTATTTGGAAAAACCTACCAAAAAGATTAGAACTCTAATAAAAATCATTGATAACTTATCAGCCAAAACCGACAGGAGCCATAAGCACAAACTTAATAAGCAAAAATCTATCAGAACTAGATGTTCTGTATGACTCTCAGGAAGAAAATTACAAAACAACAATCAAGAAACAACACAATTGCTTTGGGCGAAACAATTTTTTTTCATTGACCACTCTCAAAAGAAGGAAAAAAAATCACATAAAATCCAGGATAAAAATAACAAGGTAGTTTCAACTAGAAATGAAATAGAGGAGGTTTTGACCTCTTATTTCTCGGATCTGTTTTCGGATTCAATGTCGAATATCGAGAAGGAGATCTTTACTCATATTCAACCATGCATTTCTATGGAAGATAATAATGCTTTAACTGAAATCCCTTATCTAGAAGAGATTTGGGATTCGGTAAAAAAAGTTAAACCTAATAAAGCTTCGGATACGGATAGATTTCCAATTGGCTTCTTTAAGCATAACTGGGAGATTGTAGGACCACAAATGGTTGCAGTAACACAAGATTTCTTAAAGAAAAACAACTTCATGGTGATCTAAATAAAACTTTCTTATTCCTTATTCCTAAAACTAAGAATCCAAAATTCCCAGCTGATAATAGACCAATTGGTTTGTGTAATACACGTTATAAAGTAATATCTAACTAATAACTAATAGGTTTAAAAAAACTTAGAAAAAAATAACATCACCATTACATTCAACATTTCTCTCTTCAAGGAAAATTTCAAACAACATCATTATTGTTCATGAAGTCGTGCACTCAATGAAGAAAAGTAAAAAGAAAACTGGAAATATTACTCAAAATCAACATGTCGAAAGCTTTTGACAAGGTAAATTGGAAATTTTTGATTCAAACTTTAAAAGGTTTTGGATTCTCATAGGCATGGAGTGAGCTAATTTGTCAATGCATCTCCTCTTCTTCCACTGTTGTTTAACTCAATGGTAACCCTTGTAAAGAATTCAAACCTTCAAGGGGGATTAAACAACAAGATCCTTTGTCCCCTTTTTATGCATGGAAGTTTTCTCTCGTCTGCTATGCCATCTAGAAACAACAAAAAACGTTCAGGGAAATAAACTGACACCAAAATCAACTTCAATTTCTCACTTATTTTTCGCATATGATCTACTTTTCTTCACTAAAGCAGATTTAGGGAGCTGTAAAAAACTTCTAGATGTTATCAATATGTTTAGTTAATCTTCAGGGCAAGTAATTAACGTCTCAAAATCAGGATTTTTTCAGTAAGAGGGTGCACAATAAACATCAAGGATAATCTCTACACTAATGTACATAAAAAAAATCAACATAAAAGACATTCATCCTCAAGGCTTTTGATAATATCATTGGGAAAATGGAAAGAGGATAAAAAGCTGGTTGGGAAAGATACCATCCTAACTAAGTAAAATTGTTTTGAACAAATATGTTTTATCTAGCATGCCTATATTTAGTATGAGATGTTTTTTCTTTTTACCAAAAACAATTACAAAGAGAATTACTGATATTCAAAGAGACTTTTGGTGGGGAAAATACACTAACTCTAAAGGAATTTACATAAAGTCTTTTGATTTACTATGTAGACCAGTGGAAATAGGGGGTGGGGGTGCGGCGGGGGTTTAGGGTTTATCTTAACCAAGCTATGACTAACAGAATAACATGGAGGTTAGTTAGTCATCCTGATGACCTTTGGGCACAAATATTAAAAGGTAAATACTTATAAACTATAGGAGCTTTACGTTTTGAAGAAGAAATAAAAAGTTTTTCGGGTATGGAAATGTATCGTGCAAGGAATTGAGCACATTAAGAAATACGATATTTGGGAAATTGGTGATGGTTCTTCCATAAACATTTGGGAGGATAGATAGCCACCAAACAGGGGAGATATTCTAGCACAATCTGTTCTTAGAAGAAACTCAGACATAACACTTGCGTCAGAGTTAATTGACACTGATACTAAAAAGTGCAACATAAACTTGTTAAATTATGTTTTTGAAAATTCATTGGTGAAAGAAATTTTGAGCATTAGATTGTACTTAACGGAAGATGAAAATCTTAAAAAACACAACTAAGATGGACCTTAACTAGAAATGGAGAATTCTCCGTAAAATCTCTAAATGGTAAACTTCAAAAGTAATCTAGCTTAGTTTCTACTAAAACAAAAAGATTTTGGAAAGGCTTATGGAGTATGGATAGTTATCAGATAAAAAATTATTTATCTGGAAATGTCTACAATATATATACATTACCAATAAGACAGAAGATGAGATCAGTAATAGAAGTAGAAACAAAATGTGTGTTTTATCAGCAGGCTATGAAATCCACCTATCACTTATTCTTTGAATGCGTATATGCAAGAACATATTGGAACTTATTTCCTATGCCTGTATAGGGAGTATTCTCTAACTCAAATTATGATAATATCTCTTTCTTAGATATTTATAATGCATGGAGGGAAGGTGATTTGAACTCTTTTATATCAATAGAACTTGTTGCTACTAAGTGCTGGTTTATTTGGAAAGAACCTTGTCTTAGAATCTTTGAAAATGTAAACAGGATCCAAGAAAAATTATCTTTAGATATATCCAGACATTATGATTATTTCCATTCAGGGAAACTAAAAATAGTGTCACAATAAAGAAGGAACAAATTACAATCTCAAGATTGTTGGAAATTTCCAAATATTAATACATATAAAATAAACTGTGATACTTCATGGATTTCTACTAAGTCTGATGCTGGTTTTGGTTTCATCATGCACAATTGGACAGGTACCTTCAAAGGAGAAGGAATAGGAAGTTGCAGAATATCATCAACTAAAGAAGCAGAAGTTTTAACTATGCTACAGACACCAGAATGAGACATCACACATAATTTGCAACATCTAGTCATTGAAGGAGACAATGTGTAGAAATTTTAGAAGAAGTTTAGAAGATGACAAAACAATTAGTATCTTTTGGGGTTTCCATTTCGAAGACAGAAAAGGGCATAAAGTAGCGATCTCCTAGCAAAGAAAGGAAGAAAAAAAGTTAACAATATTTCTTGGTTTCAATATACACCCCTGTTTTTAATTCTTGCAATAGTTTTTTTTTTATTTTATTTTTTTTAATTCCTTCAATATCTTTTGACACTGTTAAAACTTATGATATATGTAACTCTAATGCAAACTTTGTATCCTTTTCAGTGAACCTTAATCATATAGATTCAGTTATCGTACAGACTGTTCAACCTCAATAAATTCCAAATGAGACCGAATCTGTAAATTAACTGCTTCCGAAATATATATTTCCTACTTTCAAAAAAAAAGAAAGAGATAAAGATATCAACAATTTTGAAATTTGAATCGATGAATTTGTTTAGTGTCCCAGTTAAATTTGTGCTACTAGTACACCATACAACTGAGAACTCAAGTTCAAAAATCAATGCCAACTCATCACCCCATGAGACAGTGGAATTAAGGGAGAATTTATGAAGCATAGGAATGGGTATACTTCTTTGGTGTCGGTGTCACATTTTATAGTTAATGGGTAATTGGACTTTTCCTGACGTTGTTCGTGTGCACATGAAAGAAACTGCTGGTATGAACATTGATGCCACAACTTAGTGGTCAACAAGATACATTATAATTTGGGATCCAAATAAAAAAGATCTGTTCTTGGTCAAGTCGGCAAGGAATGTGCTGAGAACTCGCATGCCAATTTCGCTTGAAGCTTGTCCTATTTGGAGGAGAGTTGTGAATTTGTATTTAGTAATAAACACATCGGTCCAACCCTACCAATGGACGAGCCATTTGCGCAGTAATACAGCTGACCTCAATTGAATATATTGGACATCTCCTATGTCTTCTTCTTTTCCCTCGTGTATATCGACCGAGCTTTCTCTTTGTTACTTCAAAGGACATATGAAACAACAAAAATACACTAACCAATAATGAAATAACATAACAATTAAAAAAAATGTGGGATGACTGAAAACTTAGGCATAAGACAATAATGACATTTATAATGACAACAACAAAATATTTTACTTGGTATTTATGGTACTTTTATTAACATTATAACATGCATAATAAAGAATCGATAAATGTTTTAAATTTTTAGTTAGATATTATGTTCATTTTTTGTCTCTATAAAATCATAGAGACTCTTTACAAATTTTGTTTTTTATCCCTACAAGTCATATAAGCTCTCTAGAATACTCTCTGAGAATCACTAGAAATCTCTAGATTTTCAGAGAGTCTACGGGAGTCACTCAAATAAAAATCTATAAAAGTCTACGACAATGTCATTTGACTAACCCCATGTAACTTCTCTCAAACAAAAACATGATATAAAACCCTAAAGGTAAAGGACTACAAATAAACTACAATATGCAATATCACTGCATTGTGGGTATAATAAGTGTAAACTTGAAATTTTTATACTCACGAGCTCAAAATGTAAACCGCTTGCAAAGTCTTTTTTTAATTTTTTCTACTCGACAAACTCTCTTTATGGAAAACTAAAGAAAACAAATGATAATTGACTAGAAGACAACAATGTGGGGATTCAATTGCCACCACCATCATTGTTGGGATGAAACACAAAATATTCAAGTTATTCGGGCATGTAATGTTGTTGTTCCCGGCTATTGGCATCAATCTATATAATTCCTTGGTCGAGTGTGATGTATTAGAATAGTATTTATAATGGTATCATGAAGGTGGTTAGCATGTATATACCACATGGACTTCCATATTTGGTCAAAATTTTTTCTTGGCCATGCTTACACGTAGCGATGTGATTTTTTGTCCACAAAAGAAGCAACAAACTGGAAAATATATTTCAAAATAATTTAACTATCTTTTCGTTAGTTGAGCATATGCCTTGAAGCTTCCGGCAACCAACTTGGTTATTTAACTAGTTGTGGTGGTTGGTATGTAACCTTTCGATTAAAATATCAACCACTGTATGGCGACGGACATAAAAGCAGGTGCCACTGCCACCAAAATCAAAGTTAATTATAATTTAATATCCCAAGAATTAAATTCGTGTACCGACTAATTATTGATCTACGTGTATATATGCCCTCATCTCAATACTTAACAAAAAAAGAAAAAAATCTCTTTCAGTTCACAGTGGAGGATCCAATTATATTTCTGGATCTCTAATAGATAACAAGTGCAGCTATACGAATAGCTAGCAACATCAAAAATTTTGAAAATACTTCTTTATTATTTGCTTTTCCATTCTCTGAAAATATAGTTTTGAATCAACATTTTTGAAATTTGAATTGATGGGTTTGTTTTAGAACGATTTTTATAAACAGAAAAACTATCTTTTCGTCAGAAAGCACTACTTCTGCTTCGAAATATCTGGAATCTCTAATTACTAGGAAACTCAAACCTGTAAAGTTGGGCATATATGCCTTGGAGCTTCCGCAACCAACTAGGCTATTTAACTACTTGTGGTAGGTGGTAAGTGACTTTCCGATTAAAAATATCAACCACTGTATGGGGGGGAGGGGGGCATAAAAACAGGTGCCACTGTCAGCAAGATACAGTAGAAACTCTATAAGTTAATGTTGTTAGGAACATCAAAATTTATTAATTAAGCGAAATATTAATTAACCGATAAATTAATAATTATTAATTTATATATTAATACCTTATTAACTTATAGATAATTTCACTTTCAAATAATTATTTCTTATGTAAATCATATGTTTAACTTTTTTATATAAACATAATATCAATATCAAATCATATTTTATAAACACAATATCAAATCATATTTATATTTTCTATATAAACACAATATCAATATCAAATCATATTTTTATATTTCGATAAACACGATATTTTCTAAATAAATTTTTATTTATCATCATATAAGGAAATGTTTCTTAAATAAATGCAATACCTAATTGAATAATTTCTTGCTGAGCTATGAGAAAACAATATCAGAAATTCTTACAATGATAAGAAAAATTAGAGAAGAAATTCAATGTGATTGATTTTAACAAAAAACAAAAGACAACTGAATCATTTTTCAAAAAGTCTTCATGGATCATTAATGTATTGAGTATATATATAAGTAAATGAGCTATTAATTAATATCTCATATGAGGTATGTATAGGTAATAAAATGTATTATCTTATAATTTTAGCGGATTATTCATTTGGCACGTTGTCCCCGACTAGGGACCAGTTAAAAATGTTATTTAAAAGAGTTTATCAAATTGTCAGGTATTAATTAATGGAGTTTTACTGTATTATAATTTAGGCTCCAAATAAAAAAGGTCGGTTCTTGGTCAAGTCGACAAGGAATGTGCCGAGAACTCGCATGCCAATTTCGCGTGAAGCTTGTCTTATTTGGAGGAGAGTTGTGCATTTGTATTTAGGTTCACTTTCCTGAAAGTTTATTAACATAAATTGTTGTGTTACACAAGATAAAGAGAGGTTGTGCGCTTCGACAAAGTGCAATGGAGAGTTACGTTGGAAGGACGATTTCTTGATTCAGCTGAATAAGGCACATTTTGAGGTGCACATTGATCTGTAAATAGCTTTGCTTTTCTTTTTTTTAAATATTTTCGGACTTGTATAAAAAATCATACATTTCGCATTTCCTCATAATATAGACATGGAACAAAAGAGCGAGCATCCGCATCCGCATCCGCATCCACATCCACGAAAAGGCCAACCAATAAACACATCAGTCCAACCCTAGCATTGTATATGCATGTAATAATTCTAAATTTAGTAATTCTAACATAATTTATGCAACTAATATAATTCCAACAACATTATCAACAAAATTCGAATACAAAAAAAAAAAATCGAACACAAATAACGAATGAAATTCAAAATATTCAGGAAAAAAAAAAGAGTGGGAGGTGGGGAGATTCATAGTTACACCTCCAAATTGAGTTGCATAGTCTCAGCAACATGCATCATAATGTTTTCAATCAAGACCTTGATTGCAGGCCTGGTTTTAAAGATCGTCAGCTTGTGCTCGGAACAACATGAAATTATTTTAACCTATTGTGGGCTTGTATATTGACGACCCAACTATTTTCTGGTAGTTCTAAGTTTGATTGAACACGGAAATTACACACGAGATAACGTGAGTATTTGATTCATATTTACATCGAGGTAGTCAATTGAGATTTCAAATGAATTACAAGAGAGTTTCCAAATCTACTGTTTGTCCATAGAGAATTTTGGAGAGTCTTCTAATGTTTATTGTTATTGGTTAGAGACTTTTATCAAGTCATTTAGATTCTATGAAACTCCATGTTATTGGATTAGGATTTTGTAAGAGTCACTCTAATACCCCAGTTATTCGAAGAACAATTATGATTTTTAATTTTTTGAGATTTGGAGAGACTTTTTTATGAAAATAGGCATAGTAGAAATCTCTCCTCAAGAAGTGATATTTTGCGAGACTTGGAAATTTAGGGAATATTTATTTTTGAGAGTAGGACCAATTTTTTTTTCTCCTTTTTTTTTTTAATTTCAGTTGATGATCAATGGACGAGTCATTTACGCAGTAATACAACCGACCTCAATTGAATATATTGGACATCTTCTGTGTCTTCTTCTTTTCCCTCGTGTATATCGACCAAGCTTTCTCTTTGCTACTTCAAAGGACATGAAACAACGAAACTACGCTAACTAGTAATGAAATAACATAACAAATAAAAAAATGTGGGATGAGTGAAAACTTAGGCATAAGACAATAACGACATTTGTTATGACAATAACAAAATATTTTACTAGGTATTTATGGTACTTTTATTAACATTATAACATGCATAATAAAAAATTTGTATGTATACATGCATAACGAAATATTAAAGTTATTCAAGCATGTAATGTTGTTGTTCCCGGCTATTGGCATCAATCTGTACAATTCGTTCGTCGAGTGTAATGTATTTAGAATGGGGGAATATATGGCTAGCCCAATTTGGAAACTTTTTATACTAGGAGCCCACCATTAAGATACCCTATATTAGAAACCCAAAATTAGTTTTACAACATCTAGTTTTACTATAATGACCTTTTAACCTAATTAATTTTATTGAAAAAATAAAAGAAAACACGTTAATAATGGTGATTAATTTTAATCCCTTAATTAAAATACTCTCTACAGTAATTCTTTTCCTTTCCTAAAACAAATTCCTAAATTAATTCCTTTTTATCCGGATTATCCGTTTTTATCTCTCTATAATACCCTAAATTAACTAATCTTTATCCATTTTTATCTCGTTCCCTAAATTAACTAATTTTTATCCATTTTTATCTCGTTGCTTATCAAGTCGGTTGGTTAGTCTCTCTCACTGAGAAAACCTCAAATTTGAAATTCCTTCTAGCCGACATAAAAGGAAAAAAAAAATGCAATTATCACCATGGGAAGTTCAGGCCAGAAAACTGAATTACCACCATGCACAAGTTCCGAAAATTCTAATTTTCACAGGTTTGGTGAAACAACGAATTTTCACATCGTTTTGGGGAAAATTTGCAATTATCACCATGCCGAAGTTCGGGAAATTCTAATTTTCACAGGTGCAATTGGTGTAACGACTAGTTTTTTTGACAAAAATTCCAATTTTTCACCTATAATAGTGCCATGTTGAAATTTGTGAAAATTCCATGAATAAATGGGTGAAAAATCACAATTAAATAATCTGATAAAAAATCACAAAACACAAGAGTTTTAGTTTGCAATTTCGTGCACAATAATGTAATCATCTTTTTTTTTAATAGGAAAAACAACATTGAGATCATCATTAGCCTAATTAAAAACAGGCATATACCAAAATTATACTATCACCAAATTCATACACAGTAAACAAAACAACGAAGTTGGAATTAGCGATACAAATGCTGCAAGATTAAAAACTCAAATGATAATTACAAAATTGCTCGGATTCATTATATACAGATCTATAGTAACAACCCTAGCACCAATTTTAATTAACCAAGACTTTCCACCTGAATATTTGGTACCTAACCGTAGCTGAGGCTTTCAAAATCCCCCGCTCATAAATGCTTCCACCATTTTATTTCCACCCTTTCTTCACCATCCGTAATCACAACTATAGTTTGTCCTGATACACTAATCATCCAAAGGCACCATCTTCGATAGCTGCTATTACTGATTCCTTTCTTCCCAGTACAAAGAGCTTATCGGTGCGAGTCGCACAATCGTATCAGAGATATGATAATGAGAATGGGCTTTGAGAGGGAGAAAACTCCTTTCCGTACCCGAACGATTTACCACGGAAGATGGAAAAAAATGCAGAAGAAAATAAAAAAAGAACGAATCAATTAACTAACCTTAAGTCTGATAATAAAAGGAGAAAGTTTCTCCGAGAAACTGTCACCCACACAAAACGGTCGTGACTACTTAGTTGACCGGTTACAAGTGAAATTAGTTGCACTATTAATTTTCTTAATAATAATTCTTTAATAAATCGTAATTTTTAAAGCTTAATTTAGTCTCACTTTAAATATGTAAACCTAAATTTAATCTGAAACTAATAATCTTTGTTGTCCATCTTGTATTTTGGGCTACAAATACATACTATCTTAAGAATAAGTCTTATGGTGGAAATTTCTAAGGAACTCATATTTGATTTGGCCAAGTCATATTTGATTTCTAGAAGAGAGAGGAATCAAATATGGGTTCCTCGGAAATTTCCACATTTAAAATGTGATTTATGATGGTATCATGAAAGCGGTCAGCATGTATACACCATATGAACTTCCATATTTGGTCAATCTTTGTTACGCTTGGCGATGCTTACACGTAGCGATGTGATTTTCTGTCCATACAAGAAGCAACAAATCGGAAAATATATTTCACAATGATTTTTATAACTAAAAAACTATTTTTTCGTTAGTTGAGCATATGCCTTGAAGCCTCCGGCAACCAGCTTGGCTAGCTAAGTACTTGTGGTTGTTGGTAAGTAACCTTTCGACTAGAATATCAAGTATCAACCACTATATGGGGGGAGGACATAAAAGCAGGTGCCACTGCCACCAAAATCAAAGTTAATTAAGTAGTACTAATTTAATATCCCAAGAATTAAATCACATTATTTCGCCTACCGACTAATCATTGACCTACGTGTATGTATGTGCCCATGCCCTCATCTCCATACTTAAAAAATAAAAAAAATCTCTTTCAGAGAGCTTCATCTCTGGCTCTCTAATGGCGAATTCAATGGAAACTATTTTCAAAGAGAAAAAATACCCATTCTTATTCGCTTCATTCATCTTACTACTCTGTTTCACAATTCTTCTCATTTCAAATACTCGTAATTCCATTCCTTATGTACCTAAAATCACCGATCTTCAATCTACCACTACTCAATCAATAATCCCTTCAATCAAAAGTGAAGATGAAGTTGTTTCTTCGGAAGGATCATCATCATCATCTGATGCTGCTGATGATGATGAAGAGAAAGGTGATTCTGCTGAGATTGATTGGAGATTGTGTAAAGGAAGTGTGGCAACAGATTATATACCGTGTTTAGATAATATGAAAGCAATTAAAGGATTGAAATCAAGAAGACATATGGAACATAGAGAGAGGCATTGTCCTAAACCTAATCCCAGATGTTTGATTCCGATTCCGAAAGGGTATAAGATGACACTTCCTTGGCCGAAGAGTAGGGACATGGTGAGACTTCATTGCCTCACTTATCTTATTTTCGGTAAGAGTCTGTCTGTCATTTTGAGTATTAAATTGTGAATGAAAATTACTTATCTTCAAATGTTGCTAGTAGAATGAAATATTCATGTTTTAGGAAAAACGAGCTTAAATTGTGAATGAAAATTAGCTGGAAATAGGTTGCTTAGAATGAATTATCCTTGATTTCGAGGAAAACTAGCTTAAATTGTGAATGAAAATTACCTGGGAATGATGAAAACTAGCTTAAATTGATCATTTGAAACAACCGACACTAGATTGTTTAGAATGGATTGTGATTTGGGTTGCATAAGCCTGTTCAATTTGCTATGTTCTGTGTCGGCAAACGTTTGATTAGTTAGGGGCAAGTAAAATGGCGTGTGTGGAATAAGCGTAATTGGTGTTTGCACTAGTGAAATACTGAATGGGAAGTGTGTTTCTTGATATAATGCAGATTTGGTATGATAATGTGCCACATCCTAAACTTGTGGAATATAAGAAGGATCAGAATTGGGTGAGGAAATCTGGTGATTATCTTGTGTTCCCTGGAGGTGGTACTCAGTTTAAAGATGGGGTCATGAACTACATTTTGTTCATAGAGAAGGTATTTTAATTCTATCTTATATCAAATTAATATGCTCCTTACATTTTAGTAATGTGAGTCATGTGCCAAGTATGGGTCGTTTTTCCATCAGTATGGAATGATATGGTCTTTTGTGTTGTTGTAGACTTACCCAGCCATTAAGTGGGGAACACATACAAGGGTTATTCTCGATGCTGGTTGTGGTGTTGCTAGCTTTGGTGGATATTTGCTGGACAAAAATGTTATTACTATGTCATTTGCCCCAAAGGATGAACATGAGGCTCAAATACAATTTGCACTTGAGCGAGGAATTCCAGCTACTCTGTCAGTCATTGGGACACAAATGCTTACTTTTTCAGATAATTCTTTTGATTTGATCCACTGTGCACGATGCAGGGTGCATTGGGATGCAGATGGTAGGTCTCAGTTATATAACATGTTTTTTTACATGGTTGAGTTTCATTTCTCAAATGCTGCAAACTCATATGCAAGTCGATCCTCAAGATTCCTGGAGCTTATTTGTGTGGAATTCTTTTTATGTGCAGGTGGGAAACCGTTAATGGAGCTTAATAGGGTTCTAAGGCCAGGAGGGGTTTTCGTATGGTCTGCAACACCAGTTTATCGTGATGATAATGAGAGAGATAGGAATGTCTGGAAGGGTTTGTTTGCTTAACCCATTTTCCCACCCACATCTAGTTAGAGAATCTTGACTGCCCAACCATGTACCTAGGATGTGGCAGTTCATGAATTGACTTCATCTTTTTATGTTCACTGCAGCCATGGTAGCTTTGACAGAATCCATTTGCTGGAAGGTAGTAGCGAAGACAGTAGATGCAACAGGAATTGGGCTTGTAATTTATCAAAAGCCTGTCTCTAATGTGTGCTATGAAGAACGTAAAGTGAATGATCCTCCATTGTGTCATCCAATGGAGAAACAAAAACCTTCCTGGTACTTATTACTAAGTTGAAACAGGCATATATCTGTTATGCTATTCAATTGACTTATTTCGTGTAATATGACTCGTGCTGTTTTGTTTCTGACACAGGTATACACCCCTAAGAGGTTGTCTCCCCCAACTCCCAGTTGTTAACTCGGGTGGAGACTACAAATGGCCTACCTCCTGGCCCCAAAGGCTTAGCAGTAGACCTGCTAGTCTGGAATCAAGTGCTGAGGAAATATTTTATGAGGACAGCAAACACTGGTCTGCACTTGTGTCTGATGTGTACATGGGTGGCCTTGCAATCAACTGGTCGTCTATCCGGAATGTAATGGATATGAATGCTGGTTATGGAGGGTAAGGCACTTTCAGAAACTGATTATGCTGGCTGATGTTTATTTTACTGGAATGTGAATATCAGAAATTTGAATCAAATGGGACTCGACCACAAATAAACCAGCTTAAATTTTTACAACAATTCCCTTGAAGTTCTATATAAGCTCAACATCTCCATATGTTCTGGCGCATCTCTTTCTCCTTTCTTGTATAAGCTTAACTCTGTTTACTTGAACTTCATTTTCTTTGTTTATCAGATTTGCTGCAGCGTTGATTAAGCAGCCTCTGTGGGTGATGAACATTGTGCCAATCCAACAACCAGATACTTTATCTGCTATTTATGACCGTGGGTTAATTGGAATGTATCATGACTGGTGTGAGCCCTTGAGTACATATCCACGGACATATGACCTACTGCATTCCAGTTACCTATTTGGAAATCTTACACAGAGGTAACATGCACACTTTCTTGTTTTCGTCAGTGAACTTTTCTCTTTCTTGGGACTCCCAACTTAAATATGCTGTGCAGTATGAATTTTGTTGATTATATTTACAAGTTAACTCATAGTTCTTATTGTTCAGGTGTGACATTCTGGATGTTACAGTAGAGATGGATAGGATTTTGAGACCAGGCGGGTTAGTTCTCATCCAAGACTCATTAGAAATGATAAATAAGCTATCCCCTATCTTTCGATCTCTACACTGGAAGACTAAACTGTACGAAGATCAATTCCTTGTTGCAAAGAAAGGTTCATGGAGACCAACAACATTCGCCACATAGAAGGATCAACAACAGTGAGTTGAATAAACAAAGGTGTTATACTGTTATCTCTCTCGTGTTGTGTAATTGCTGAACTTGATTTTGTGCTTAGTTCAAATGCCTGTAACAAGAGAGACAGATAATTCTCAATATTCAGATAGTTTTATGGTTCTACATTTTTGATCAGTGCCTCAGTGGTACTGGGGCATTTGTGCTTAGTTCAAATGCCTGTACATTTTTACGGTTCTACATTTTAGTACTGGGGGAACATAAAAGCAGGTGCCCCTGGCTGCCACTAAAATACTGTATTTTTTTGTATATTACTCCCTCCGTTCCGATTTAGTTGACGTTATAGAGTTTTTCACGCAAATTAAGAAACAACAGAGAGAATCAAATTTTTCCAAATCTACCCATATTAATAGATTCCTAAAATTTTAAAACACCTAATTTTTAGTTTTTAAATTTAATGTAAATTACGAATCCCATTATAATTTATCTGGGTAAACAAAATATTCCATCCAAATTCTTGGAATAATCATTTATCTACTAATTCAAATGAGAATTAATGGTATGCTCTGATTTCAGAGCAAGGACAAATCAATGAGAATTTAGAAAAAATTCTTAAAACCTCGTCTAATAAAACATCAAGTAAATTGGTAAATTGGAACCGAGCAGTATATTTTTAATCTTTTCTGGAGATCAGTAAAGTGAATTTTATTATATTATAATGAACAAATTAATATTAATATCCCACGAATTATCAAATTATTTTTCAATAGAGGAAGATCAAGTTTTATCTTCCTCTCTGGCTCTCTCTAATGGCGAATTCAATAGGGAGTATTTTCAGAGAAAGAAAATACCCATTCATATACACATCAATATTCTTACTCATCTGTTTCTCAGTTCTTGTAATTTCAAATACTCGTAGTTTCGTTTCTTATATCCCTAAAATCACCGATCCTGAGATCTCTTCTACTTCGGCGGCAGGATCATCTGATGATGTTAAAGACGAAGCTTCTGCAGATGAAATTGATTGGAGATTGTGTAATGGAAGTGCGGCGACAGATTATATACCATGTTTAGATAACATGAAGGCGATTAAAGGATTGAAATCAAGAAGACATTTGGAACATAGAGAGAGGCATTGTCCCAAACCTAATTCCAGATGTTTGATTCCGATTCCGAAAGGTTATAAGACGTCACTTTCTTGGCCGAAGAGTAGGGACATGGTGAGACTTCATTGCTATCTTATTTTCGGTAAGAGTCTGTCTGTCATTTCTAGTATTAGTACATTTTTCTTCAAATGGTGCTAGTAGATTGATTATCCATGTTTTCGATGGAAACGAGCTTAAATTGTGTATGCAGATTAGCTGGAAATAGATTGTTTGGAACCAATTAGCTGTGTGTTGGACGAAAAGTAACTTAAATTGATCACTTGAATTAGCTGTGAAGAGATTGCTTAGAATCATTTATCCGTGTTTCGGAGGAAAACTAGCTTAAATTGATCATTTGAATTGGCTGAATAGATTGTTTAGAATGAATTATCCATGTTTCTGAACGAATCTAGCTTACATTGATCAATTAAATTAGCTGAGAATAGATTGCTTAGAATGAATTATCGGTTTTTCGGATAAAAACTTGCTTAAATTGATTGAATTAGCTGAAATAGATTGGTGAGTCCGTGAGAATGTATTATGATTTTGTTGTGCATAAGTTTGTTCATTTTGCCATGTTCTGTGTGGGCAAATGTTTGATTAGCTAGGCAACAGCCAGGTGGTGTATATTTACTTGTAGAGTAAGTGCAATAGGTGATTTTGCTTGTGAAATACTGAATGGGAAATGTGTTTTCTTTTGGTTATGTAGATTTGGTATGATAATGTGCCTCATCCAAAACTTGTGGAATACAAAAAGGATCAGAATTGGGTGCGGAAATCCGGTGATTATCTTGTGTTCCCAGGAGGTGGCACACAGTTTAAAGAAGGAGTCATGAACTATATTAACTTCATAGAGAAGGTATTTTTGATCTTCTGTTACTATATCATGAAATGTTAACTTAATATGCTCCTTATAGTTTACTAATGTAAATCATGCGACAAGGTATTTTATATCTTCGGCTGTTTCATTTTTGTTGTGATAGAGTTATAAAGCCATCAAATGGGGCAGGCATACAAGAGTTATTCTAGACGTTGGGTGTGGTGTTGCTAGCTTTGGTGGATACTTGCTGGACAAAAATGTTATTACTATGTCATTTGCCCCAAAGGATGAACATGAGGCTCAAATACAATTTGCGCTTGAGCGAGGAATTCCAGCTACTCTGTCGGTCATTGGGACACAAATGCTTACTTTTCCAGATAATGCTTTCGATTTAGTACACTGTGCACGATGCAGGGTCCATTGGGATGCAGATGGTAGGTCTCAGTTATATACACATGCTGATTTTTACATGGTTGGTGTGGCTTCATTTTTCAAATGCTACTAAACTCATATATTAGGCGATCTTGGAGATTCTTGGAGCTTAATAGCTTATTAATGTGGATTTCTTTTGTTGTTCTCAAATATGCAGGTGGGAAACCGTTAATGGAGCTTAACAGGGTTCTTAGGCCAGGAGGGGTTTTCGTATGGTCTGCAACACCAGTTTATCGTCGTGACAATGAGAGAGATCGGAATGATTGGAAGGGTTTGTTTCCTTAACTCATTTTCCGTTTACATCTGGTTAAAATGTCTTGGCTGCTGAACCACTGCACCAAAGGATGTGTCTGTTCATGAATTGACTTCAGCTTTCTATGTTCACTGCAGTCATGGTAGCTTTGACCGAATCCATCTGCTGGAAGGCAGTTGCAAAAGCAGTAGATTCAACAGGAATTGGACTTGTAATATACCAAAAACCTGTCTCAAGCGTGTGCTATGAAAAACGTAAAGTGAATGATCCTCCGTTGTGTCATCAAATGGAGAAACGAAAACCTTCCTGGTACTTACTACTAAGTCAACAGGCTTCTATTTTCCATGCTATTCATTCGTCTTATTTCCTATAATACGACTTATGTTGTTTGTTCCGAGACAGGTATACACCCCTTGAAAGTTGTCTTCCCCAACTTCCAGCTGTCAACTCCGTTGGGGAGTACAAGTGGCCTTCCCCCTGGCCCCAAAGGCTGAGCAGTAGACCTGCTAGTCTGGAACCAAGTGCTGAGGAAATATTTTACGAAGACACTAAGCACTGGTCTGCACTTGTGTCGGATGTATACTTGGGTGGCCTTGCTATCAACTGGTCGTCTATTCGGAACGTAATGGATATGAATGCTGGTTATGGAGGGTAAGGCATTGTTGGGATCTTACAACTTGGGTTTATGTTGATATATTGGAATTTAAACACCAGAAAGTCTGAAACATATACATATGGCCATCTACAAATCAGCTAAACATTTGCTAGCCATCTCCTCCATATCCTATATTTGTTTAGCATTTCCAAATTCGCCTTCTTCTTAGTTCACCCAACGCATTTGTGAAGGAATATTAGTTTCCCATATTATCGTTGTTTACCAAAAAAAAAAAGTGATAATCCTAGAAATAGTATCATGTTAACTTGGAGCAATCAATTGCTGGATGCTAACATAAGTATGTGTTCTTCCACTGTGGCACTTCTCTTTCTGTTGAGTTATTTGACTAAGTGTTTACAACTTCAACTTTGTTTTCTTTGTTTATCAGTTTTGCTGCAGCATTGATTAATCAACCTCTGTGGGTGATGAACATTATACCGATCCAACAACCAGATACCTTATCTGCTATTTATGACCGCGGATTAATTGGAATGTATCATGACTGGTGTGAGCCCTTAAGTACATATCCTCGCACTTATGACCTACTGCATTCCAGTTACCTATTTGGAAATCTAACAAAGAGGTAACACATGAACTTGCTTGTTTTTGTCAGTGGACGTTTCTCTTTCCGGGGAATCCCAAGCTATACATATTCTCTGTAGCATGAATTTTGATGATTACATTTACAAGTTAACTCATTGTTCTCATTGTCCAGGTGTGACATTGTGGATGTAGCGGTAGAGATGGATAGGATTTTGAGACCAGGTGGTGTAATTCTCGTCCAAGACACATTAGATATGATTAATAAGCTAGGCCCTATCTTTCGATCTCTACACTGGGAAACCAAATTATACGAAGACCAATTCTTTGTTGCGAGGAAAGGTTCTTGGAGACCCACAACTTATGACGACGCGTAGAAGGTAAAACAATGAGTTGAATAAAAAATGATGCCATCTCTCCCAATTTTACAAATGTTGATCTTGATTTTGTGTTTGGTTCAAATGTCTGTAACAAGAGGGGAGAGACCTAATTCCTTGTGTATTATCTTCATCCACACAAGTAGAATTCTCGATATTCTCAATTCATGGCATTCAAGACTTGGGCTTGGGTTGGGCCTGGCATTGTGGTTCACCCTTCATTGATGAACATGTCTGCCACTATTCTTACCTTATGTGCCATAATCCATTAATTTATTTCGCCCCAAACCACCCAGCATAGAACATTATTGGCCAAGTTTTTCTTCCCATCCCCTAATGGCCTTTGAATTACTTGAAGAAAGATTTCGCAATGACACCCAGAGAGAAAATGCAAAACAAGAAAAGATCACGCCAAAAATGTTGAAAATCTCGCAACATAAGCCATTATTGGTCGCCAAACGTGGTGTTGTAAATTTCAGACCCTCAAATTTTAAGCATTAACTTTAGCATCATAGCAGGCTCCACCTCAGTACACGAACAAGTTACGCGGCTCCCATCACGGTTGCAAAAGTAGACACCAAATATGTACCATGTCTATTTTTTTAGGATTGGTGGGACTTGTTTCAAGGACTGAAACTAGTTTATCATCCTGGAGACTTGGACACCAATGTTCCAACGCCTACACTCGTTTTTTACCTCGCCCCCTGTAAATGGAAAAAAGGAAAAATATAAATGTAAAAGACACGTAGAACCGGTACTACAATAATAATAACGACTCTTATTCAAACTTTTATGTACGTCGATAAGCAATAGTGTTTCATGGGGCACATTTAATCTCTCTTGCAGAGAAACAGAGATGGGAAATCTTTTGTAAGAAAACGATCGGATGTGTAAGAGGACGATAGCTTTTACATTTACATTTACATTTCACAGTGCATGTCTGTCTCTATTATGTGATTGACTTATCAGTCCATGGAGAGAGATTGATGAAAATTTTAAGTTGTCTTAAGGTGGTGGTGGTGCAGTGGTGGTGGGGTCATTGTAAGAGAAGAAATCTATCAATAAGATGCAAATGGTCATTACTGGCCCCCACCCTCAGAAATGACCACCACCACCAATGCAAAGGTTCACCAGGTCCATGGCACAAAGATAGAGTTGTCGGAGACTACACCAACTGTGAGTCAAAATGAAAAACGTACCGCCCTTTCCAAATCTGATCACCCTCTAGTCTTTACTATACTAGTACACTCATTTTCTTCTTCTTCTTCTGGTCCTTATCAGCTCTCTAGGCCATTAAATTTTTATACTGACCGCAACGGCAAACAAACACGTACCATTTGTTTATTGCTTTTAGTGTTACTGCAGATGTAATTAATTTACTAGCTACTGCTAGTGTTCGCAAAGTTTGCACGTACAATAATATAATTAACATTGATGCGCGTTTCTTTAATAATACTGTTTAAGTGTTTGTTGATGGCTGTTAAAAAGGTTTGCAATTAAACTCGACCTAAACAGGGTTTAGGACCACTCGCACAATAAGTCTCATCCTATTCCCCAGCAGCTGAGGAAAAAAATTATGTTTTTCCAGATTTGTATATATTGGTTGGTGCCACATGCATGTTGCGTATATGCATGTCGGAGAGTCTGGGATTTATGTTTTTGTTTGAGCTGAAAAGAGTGATGAGAATAGTAAATAAACTGATGATGATGAATATATGTTTTTTTCTTTTCTTTCTTCTCTGATAGTGTGTGTTTGTGTAGTTGAATCTTGTATTGTCATTCGTCATGCATTTACAATACAGGAGGGGTGCATCAGTGCAGGGCAGAGGACAGGACAATGCGTAACGCTAAAACCACTATGAGTCTTTGACAAGACAAGACTAACGTCTAGTCAGGGCTATTGCAGGAGAGTTAGTAGAACAACCTCAAGTGTGTATGACTTTAATTAAATTTTTTCTTTCTTTCTTTTAGGAGTTCTACCATGGCCCCAACCTCTGTGTCTCTTTTTGTGTGTATTTTTTGTTTGAGGAAATAAAAGAAACAAACAATCAACTTATCACTGTAACTTCATTTCAAATGTAAGATTTTTGGTATTTGCAGTTGTTCCTTTCGTTTGTATTTTGTATAGATTCAGCAGTCAGCATAAAATATACATACATAAATCGGAAAGACCCCAAGAAGAGACAGAAAGGATGAAAAGCAGCCCTATTTCACCTGTTTGATGTATAATCTATTCACTGAATACCTAGAAATAATTTTATTTCTAATTTTATAGCTTTGACCTAATCCAATCCGACCATAACTCGCAGCATAATTATTTAATTAAGGGCTAATTTATTTCTTGTGCAAACTGTCTTTTATTTTTCTTTGTCATGTATTCTTTGCGGAAGCATGTACTCACTAATGACAAAGACTGCTACAAGGAATATTAAATTTCACGGAGCTAACGGTACCAGATGAAAACCGTCCTTCAGCTGTAAAGAGATTAGTATCTTCCAAAGCTCTTAGGCTCTTAGCCTTGACGTATGAGCTTGGAAGAAGGATTCTCAGCATGTAACCAAGCATTACGGGTTTGGGATGAGAATGAGGCCGATGTTAACATTGCTTGCTCTTGTACGCTACATTTTTCATAAGTCTTTCCGGTGTAATTAATGTTTATGCAATGGTTAAGAAAGCAAATAAAGAATCCAAAGTCGACCATCAATGTTATAATTATGGTGAACGGCTAAAAACAATTAGTAGGGTGTAGAAGGACAAAGAATTAAAGAGTAATTAAAAATATACAGCAGGACCATCAACTTAGTTAATTGCTACTAATTGATTAATCATAACCATCAAACCGTGACTGACTCTACCTAGCTAGATAGCAAATTAATGGTAGTTGGTTATCAATAATTGAGACATGTTATAATGAGCTAAGAATGCTGAGTCAAGACAACAAGTAGACAAGATGGGAAGCATCATCTGCTTTGCCGTATGCTTCAAAAAAAAAAATCTGCTTTGCCGCTCCTTGTAAAGCTGTAATGTCCTGCATTTAGCTTACTAACTAGGTTGATAATGGACAAGAATCCCAGAGAGATATGCATGTGCTGTGCCCTGTTATAGGCTTCTATTCATGCCCTTGTTCCATAATCATCTGCTAGCTCCTTGCAAAGTCTTGTTATATTTCCTTTCATATGTCATTTCACAGGATGATATATGCCTCCTGACTCCTGAGAAAGAGAGTTTGGCAACTCAATCCATGCGAGTGATATATGGAGATGCAGGAAAGGCTATGTACGGATGGTACAAATCTACGAGACGGATATTAAGATCGATCCACCATATGTGTGACAATTTGCGACTTACTCGCGCTCTGACGTGGATCTTTGACGTACCCGCCGTTAATTCACAGTCCTTCTTAAGGTTAGGGATGAACAATCGGGTGGAGTGAATGTCATTATCAGTCTAGATAGGACTTTCCATGGTAGAACAAGCAATACTTGCGTGTGATGGATGAATCAAGAATTTGGACAATAACCTAAAACCTCACTTCAATTTTGAAAATATCAAATCTGCTAACTAATCAAAGATCAACAACAATAATAAAAGCCACCCACGTTTCATAAATAAACCTTGGACAAGTTAAATTCCCCCAACCCTATTCTACAACATGCTGCTAATTCATAGGCCAAGTCTATGATGTTTTTCATCAGTATAGGAGTGTATTAAACTCAAGTTAATTACTGTATGCGTGTACGTAGTTTTCTAGCAGTAGAAAAGGAACCAACGGCAACTACTGCACAAGAGAAGTAGTGCCCGACTACGCCCATGTATAGGAGGACAAGACACACAGCACCATTAAACAAATGTTTCCAAGAAATTATAGGATCAACATGATATGACATAATGGGATTTCTATGCATGCACTTAGTATATGTATAGTGATACAGCATATTTAAACCCAGGATTGTGTTGGAAACAAGATTCGGCATACATACAGTACAATATAGAGTTTCTCATCAATCTCATCAATCAAGCTATCAGAGAGAAGAATGGGTATTAAGCATTAAGCAGAGAGTACGTAAAAGAGAAGAGAAAAACTTGTTACCAAATCGGGGATTATGGGGATTGTCAATTCAAAGTCATATATTTATTGAATTTGCCTAATAACGCAATTTGAAATGACAATTAATAAAAAGTACTGATCTTCCTAACTAATAGTAGAATAATATAGAGATCAAATCTCGAAATGAACTAGTAGACTATAGACTAGAATTAACCGATTGAGCAAAACAAAATAAAAATCCATACACCTTGATTATATGGAAGTGATAGTTGTATTTGGTTGTTGATGAAAATGAGCTACCATGTCGACATGATTGTTGGTAGTAGTACTAACACCTCCACCACCACCACCAACATGGTGACCAGACAAGGATGATCCTCCGCCGTTGCTATCGACAACCACCCCGGACGACGACGAAGATGTTGTGGCTGTTGCTGTTGTTGTTGGTGGTGTTGGTCTCTTTCTTTTCTTCTTCTCATAAGGTATACCTCTAGCTTTGGCTTGACTTTCTCTAACTTCCCTCAAGTAAATCCTAACAGCTCTAGCTCCAAACGGATTTGATTCTGGTTTTCCACCATTTTCTTCATATGCGGCTCTTAACCGTCCAATAAGTGCATCAAGACTACCCCAAGCTTGTTTCAACGGGCACGTACACGGCGCAGGCGGATTGGGATGGCCAAAGAAAGTACAACCTAAAGTATGCACTTTAGTCTTTCCGAACTGATCCAAGTATTTCATGAACTCAATTACATGAGCTCCACTACACCGCAGTAATGATAATGGTGGCTTATGGTTTTTCAAATACTGCAAGAATGTGTTCCAGTCTCTTCTCTTCTGTGATTCATATCGACTTAGTGGTGCCGCTGCTGCTATGTTCGTTGACGAAGATCTTCCAATAACTCCACCACCACCACCACCACCACCACCACCTGATGTTGCATCCATGACTGCTTTTTGATCTTTTCCTTGAAAATTTGACGAGTTTCTTTATTTATATCTTCTTCTCTAGTCTCTCTTGATTTTCTAGCACTTCTACTCTAACACACAACCATTTAATTCTCCTCTAAGTGTATGTTTTTTGATGATGTGTTGAGCTGCTTTGTGGATTAATATATGTGGTTATGGTTGAACTCTTGTGCCGGTTTCCATAAACTAGTATAGGGTTATGATATATGAAGATAGTGATGATCAGGGTACATAAAGAACTAACTTGCTTGCTTGCTCTTTTTTTGGACTAATGAGGAGGAGGAGAAGTTATCATTCATTTCATACACATGTTTGATAATGATTCAGGATGATTTTTAATGGTGGTTTTGTGGTTTAGAGTTTGTGAGATGGAGAGGGTTTTGAGGAGGGAAGAAATGAATGAGAGAATGAGAGAAGATGAAGAAGAAAAAGAAAGATGAAAGTGGAATTAGATGGGACATAAAAATAAACGATAAAGGGCTATCTATATCTATGTGCTCTCTACTAGGTGTACTAGAGTACTACTATAGTGTAATTTAGTGTAGTTTTTGTATTGGATGAATGGATGGATGGAGTGTGGTTTTAGCGAGTGAGGAGCGTAGACTAAAAAGAAAGAAGAAATCCTATGTGTTTTGAGTGTTTGAGACTAGTGAGTGAGTGAGTGAAATGACCAGCTGGTGGGGTATTATCTTCATTCATACTACTTTCTGTAGGAAGGATACCCGAGAATGACGGACATGATGGATACGCGTCAAACTCCAAAAATCATCCAAGACGGAGGAAAAATATCCTTGATTGGCAAAAGAAAAAATTGCACATCCATCCAAATCCAAAGGGCTAATTTCCTAAGCGCTTGACTGGTTAAGGTGTGCAACCTAGCATGACTTGTAGTTGTAGAATATTCCTACACAAACGTATAAGAGCAACTTCAACGGGCACCATCAAATTACTTGGTACGTCTATCTAAATAGATGGACAAAAAGAGTTTTGGATAGTGGGGAAAGGTTTTTTCCGAAGCAAGATAAGCCGGCCAGTGCTATTTGAGACGACCGGACAACAAAGGGCCGAGACCCGGCTCAATGTGAGCCGGTCGTCTCGAACAACACTGGCAACGGTCGGATTTCCAGCGGCTATATATTTGTACCCTTATAAATAATCAACTCATTCAAACATTCAACTCACATTTCCACTAATTTTTCTCTTGAAATGTCTCATAAGGCAGTTTTTCTTTTCTGTTAAGCAAAATTTGAGGCGGATGCAAATAAGGAAGGAGCAGCGCAAGTTTTAGAAGTTAAACAAGGAAAATATCCCTTTAAAAAGAAAAGCTCCACCAAAACCAGAGGAGAAACAGTTCATGAGCGCGTTGAATGGCAGTTACATCGAATGAAGAAAACCAGGAGGCCAAAGATTGTACTAGTTTAAGATCTTTTTATTGTCAAGTTTATATCTCATTAATGAAAGACCGCACTATTACTTGTTACATTTCCGTACATATACAGTAACTTGATTTCATAACAACAACAATAACATTGAGCATTATGAATGCTAGCTTATACTCTCTTCCGTTTTCTTCTATAAACTTGGCTTGAACCATGGTTTTTTGAAAAACAGATAAACAACAAGTTAGTTAATATGATTTTAATTAAACTATGATGCAGTTGCTCAATGAGGACAAAGATATTAAGATACTCACCAGTTCTTCGTTGCACAATCCAGAATTATCACGTTGAACCATCCATAAAATTTCTGTATAACGTTTGACATCCTTACCAATGAATGCAAATCTTAGTTCGAGGCTCATGTTGTTTCTTAAATATTCATTTTGACGAGCTACAAACCTTTGCAACAATCTTTCCCAAAAATAGCCATTGGTCACATTTCTCGATATAATATGCATCAAACATTAAATAAGAGTAATATCTTCTTCCATAGTAAAGATAGGGAGAGCCCTCCGGGTGCAGTACAGATGTGATTGAGATAGACCATTTTTAAGAATGTTGAAATAAGCTTCGTATTGAAAAGGTTTGTCGTGGGTTTCCTCCAATTATCCGGAGCTGTTTGGATCACTTCAACTTCAGTTACACCAATAAATTTTTCTCGATCAATTTCCCTTAACTGATGAAGGAATGGTGCGACAGAGCGATTAATTGAACAACATCTCGATTTTCGGGCTTCCTCTTTTCTGAGACGAACATTGTGAAAATGTTCTGCCAGAATAACGCCTCTGACATGTCTTCATCGCACATAATATTTTCTGTTATACCAAGAAATTAGTTGACAGAATGACTAATTAATTGAAAACGAGCAGACAATCCAGTAACATCACGATTTCTCAAGTTCCTTATTTCTGCAACGAACATTGCAAAAACTTGTTGCCAGAAAGTCGTTTGCGAAATTCGTAACATTGTGGATATTATTTCTTTTTTGAAAAACATAAGCTGTACAAACTGCCGAATCTTCTTCCAGAAAAAACCTAGGACCGCGAACTCTGATACACATTTGTTGAGATTGAAAGATTTTGAAATTCAATGAAGAAGATTGAAGCAGAAGTATGAAGAATTTGTAGGTGTAGAAGGTGGATAAGGTACGATTTTGGAGTTGAAATCAGCCGAATTTATAGGGATTGAATTCCTAACCGTTGGATGGACTAGTCGTTGTCGGCTCGGTCAAGACCGAACGACTTAGAATGAGACGACCATCGTCTCGGTTGGAACCGAGCCTCGACTCAATATGAGTCGGTCGGCCATGTTTGCGTCGGTCATCTCTGATTGATTCTTTCGAATAAGTTTGAGCCGCAATAAACAAACTCTTTTAATTGAGGGTTTGTCCATCCGTTTTAGTGGTTTGCTAGTCTCATTGTTGGTGCATAATGGGCAAATATGGTGATATACCAGTCCCGTTGGACTTGCTCTAAGAAGGGTTTTTATACAAAAATCTTGAGATTTGATGTAACTAAGAGGAAATAAAAACATGATGATGAATTTTTGGTGGCTGATATATTCCCAGGTATTTTTAGGCCATCAACCTTTTATTTTTTTAAGCGAAATATTGATAAGAAAATAAAAAAAAATGAAAAACAAGTGGGGGCCATGAAGCCAGAATCTCCCGTAGAAAGAAGAAGAAATAAAAAGAAAATTAGATTGATTTGAAGAAAACGAAAATTTAACAAGATCTTATAAAAAATTTACCTAAAAGTTATATTATGGGCTATCAACCTATCCATAGTCAACATACCAAAAATAAATTTAGAAGCATAGCCATTTTTTATTTTTTCTGACGCCCTAGAATGGTGGTCCCTAGATTACATCCAAACTCCTTAAATTGGAATGGATTTCAGCAATTACAGGGTTCGAACCCCTACCTTCGCGGTGGGATGGAGCATGCCAACCACCATAGACATTAAAACATGTCGCATTTGTAGGTGGATAAGTGTCAAACTTCAAAAATCATCTAACACGGAGAAACAAATAATATCATTTAGCACAGGAAAAACAAATAGCGAAAGTATCATGGGCTTGTTGATTGATACGTGAAATCAAGAAACCTATTTTGAGGCATACTATACTTTTTTGAGGCATACTAGATAATGATAAAATAGGGTCACTAAATAAAAAACAACATCACCCCTCATCCACCATTTTTGATAATGGCATAACTACCCTTATATAATTAGTGTAAATGATTATGATTAGAATTGATTAATTATGAATTTTAAGGATTGATTAAACATTAAATTATTAGTGGTGAATTAGTAGAAAAATCAAATTTATGTGAGAGAGTTGGGATTTTTGAGAGGAAGAAGAAGAAGTGAAGAAAAAAAACTTGGGTTTTGACTTTTGAGATTTTAGTGTTTAGAAGTGACCAAAATGTGTGATTCAAATCAGAGGTAAACTTCTATCGAGGTTTAATTTCCTTTTATAAGTTGAATCTCCCAAAAAATTGAATTTAAAAAAATGAATTTTTAAAACCCAGATCTGCTGACCAGATGAACAGTTCGGCTGATAACTTTTGAGCCGAACCTCTGTTTTTTTGAAATTATACCTAGGTTCGGATGATAATTTGTCAGCCGAACCTAGGTATAATTTCAAAAAAAACATAGGTTCGGCTTAAAAGTTATCAGCCGAACTTCACTCAGAAACTGAATCATCCACTAGGTTCTGCTTGAAAAATTGAGGTTCGGCTGGAAAATTGAGGTGCGGGTGAAAATATTGTAAAGTCGCATTAGCCGAACATAGTGTTTCTCTAAATCATACACTAAGTTCGGCTCAAAATTAATACTGCAAGATCAGCCGAACTGATCTTCTGAAAACCCTAATTTCATCTTTGAAATCATATTCTACCGATCAAACAAAATAAAATCAATCAAAAACAAGATGGGTTTGTTACGCATGCATTCTAAAATACATCTAAGAGCAATTGAGATTTGGATTTCGCATTCCAACATCGCTCACTTCGATTCGTGTTTCCTTTGTTTGATTAATTTCTTTATTGAATTGGAGTCCTAGATGTTTAAGTTTAAAGTTTATTTTGATTTTTAATTTTAGGTTTTTGAGGATAAGGGAACTATGATAAATTGAAATTATTTAGAGATATATAGGTAATTACATTATCTTTAGACATACCTTATAAACCCACCCTAAATAATATAATGGATGTGTATGTCTCAAAATAGGTTTCGAAATCAAGGGCAGAGCCATCCATGCCAAACCTAGATTGGGGTGCAAAATTGGCTTGGGAGCCCATTTTTTGAACTTATAAACTATAAAGGGCTAAAATAGACTTGCATTAACTTTAACACTAGTTTAGGCTGGGTGGGCAACTGCTTTTCTTGCCATAAGATTCGCTTTCCCCCTGCGTCCAATTGTCGTGCAACCTAGCATGATCTGTTAAAAGTTCATCACTTTTCTTGATACAAAAAATTTATTAAGAAAAGAAAAACAAAAATACGAGGGAACATAACCTCATGAGAAAAGAAGAAGAAATCAAAAAAAAAAAAAAAATTGGAAAAAGCAAAAGAAATTACATCATCTAGCTCGTATAAAATGATTTATCCGGACTTTTTTTTTTTGATGAGCTATCAAGTAATTGTCTTGTTTTGATTTAGAACTTGTTTGTTTGCAGCTGACTCGGCGTCTGAATCTGAGTCAACCCCTGACTCGGACCGAGTCAGCAGTCAGACCGTTTGTTTTCCATTTTGAGTCAGATCGGACTCGACCTATGACTCAGACATAACCCCTGAGTCGGACTCATTTGAATCAGGTAACAAAATATCCCTGACTCATGGGACCAAACTACTGACTCACTTATTTCCGAGTCAGATGAGTCAGATCTGACTCAAAACAAACATATCGACTCAGATCCAGATAATTCAGATCCAGACGACTCAGATGAGTCAGGAGTAAACAAACATGGTGTTAGTAATTTTCTTTATAACACCCTGCAAAACATGTTAAAAATCATTCGATAGGGGAGAAAGAGTATCCTCGGCACCATGTTCTCGAATCCAGATAATGATAAAAACATCTCATATGAAAAGATTTGTGCATTGAATTGTAGGTATATCTAAAAATCTTACCGCTTACTAAAAGACGTATATATGCATGTGGTAACTTTTTATGTTTTTTTTTTGTTAATTTTTACATTTTGCATAACTAGTGGGTCCAGATAATCCATTATGCTAGTCCCATGTTATGCTTTCACGAATCAAATGAACCAACAAGATTTCAGAACTCTACTTATTCAGATTATGGAGAACATATAGCCATACACTTTAACCTATTTTTTCCCAAAAAAGGTTGATTCTTCTTCTGTAGTTAGGAAAAATACGCCATTAATAAGCCCAAATAGTTAGCCAAAGGAAAGAAAAAAGAAAAAACCAATTCTGATGCAAATGCGATTCAACCAAATGGAATTATAACCACTAAATGTTTAAGCATCTGTCGGGCACTTACATGTCCTTAGCAGAAATGCGACCCATTAATTAACCGCTCACCCTAAGGGTTGGTTTAAGCTTAAACTTCCATTTGGAAAATCATGGCTGCTAATGGGGGTGTTAGTTTACCGTGGAAGATATTTAATTATGTATATAATTTCTAATTTGTCGTACATAGAATTTGGTATCCTTCCCAATGGACATGTATCCCTATTAACAGTGTTGCAAAAGATGGATCAATAATAGATGGAAACCATGATAAAAAAAAAAATTTACTCCAATGTGTAGGGCAGTATTGCATCATCCATTGTTATTCTCTACGATAAGTTTTGCAACGTGAACCGAAAAATATGGTGCTTCTCTTTCATGGCGTTGTTCTACATCATCAAGCTCAGCCTCTCAATCGCTTCAGTCTTTGATTGATTCAGTTTGAGAGTATGCTACAACTAGACTTCTTTGTTGTCCAAGGACGGATCTTTGGCCCTTCCCCTTGAGGTCGGGATTTATTGGTCAGTGAAGTCTGGATTTTAATCGCTATTTAGAAGTTTTTAATTTTTTATTTACTTTGACCTATGATGATTGGTAGATCCAAAGAGAGAACTTCAAGAATGAGAAACATAATATTGAATAGAGACGGGGGAGATTCTTTCAATGAGGATCAAAGTGCAGAGGATTCCGGTGGTGCTAAAGATCCAGAAAACAGGTTCTTCCAGTTAGAGACGAAATCTTTCTCAATTGAGATATCGTACTTTGGGAGCACAAAAACTGTGAAGATAACTAAAAAGGGGAAGAAACGGGTACTGAGCCTGGTTGGGTTTTCATCCAAGGATGATATCATGGATGAAAAATACACTGGAATTATTATTGACAGAGGATTTGGCTGAGAATAAATGGAGGGAAAGAGTTGAAGAAGATGTTTATCATGCTCATATTCGGAAAAATAAAGAAGGATCATATCTATGTGTATCTAGATTTAAGAGGGGTGGTGAAGGTAGATTTTTTAGTTTACGCTTTCCTAGTGGAGAATGTAACCAATGTCGGGTTATTTATTTCTCAAGTGCTGGATTTTTTTGTCCCCAAAAAGGCTTCTTATGGAAAATTGGTAGCTTACAATCAAACAGTGATTATCCAAGTTTGGATACTAGAATGATACCAGGGGAGTAATCAAAATCTCAAAAAATATTGGCTGGGGGAAAGTTGCTAGACTGATCAAGAGAAAATTTGGTTGGAATCGATATCTGAAAATGGATGAAGTCAATAAATTAACTCACGACATTGGTCCAACTAGAAGATTCTGAATGGAAAAGACTTTGGAAACCAGAAATTTGGGAGGAAGATGTTATCATTATCAAGATTTATAAATGACAAGTATGATTAGTATAGGAGCTAGCTGAAGATGCTATTGATATTCTAGTCAGAGAACTTGATTGCAAAATAGAAAAGTTACCTTTTACTTATCTTGGAATATCGATTGGTGCACATTGGAGAAGCGCTTCAATTTGGGAGCAGGTTTTAGTGAGAATGGAGCAAAAGTTAGCAACTTGGAAAAAGAGGATGTTGAATAAAGCTGACAGGATTTTTCTTATCAAGAGTTGTCTTTCTAATTTACGTGTTTACTACTTATGTTTATTTCATTTTCCAATAAGTATTAAGAAGAAAATAATAAACATCATGAGAAAATTCTTGTGGGGTGCGGCGGAAAGTAGAAAGATGTTAGTGTGAGTGGCTTGGACGAACATTTGTATGCCTAAGGAGAATGGAGGCCTAAGGGTAAGAATTTTAAGAAATATTAATCACACTTTAATGGTGAAGTGGATTTGGAGATATGCGAAGAATAAAATCAATTTATGGAGAAAGATAATGCATCAGAAATCTAAAAGTAATAGAGAAGTACCAATGCCTAATCTAGACAATCAACCACAATGCAGGAGTCTGTGGAAGACTATCGTGAACTTGGTTCCAGATGCTCAAAACATTGCTCAATCTACGGCGAGGAATGATAAACGGATTAGATTTTAGAACGACAAATGGATGGATAGAGGATGTTTGAAAAACCTTTTCCCGATGGTGTTTAAAGTTGTTCAAGATAAATATGCCACTATTGCTGATATGGTATACTTCAATGGCTGAAAATGTTCTTTCAAGAAAGTTTTGAATACGTACGAATAGTTGAAATGAGACTTACTCAGAAGAGACCTTGCAAACGTCCCTGAGTTGGTAAATAAAGACGATGAGTTGATGATAATGAAGAATTTCAACACTCACAATGTTATGATGTTTTAGCCGGAGACTTCGCTTCTTGTAACTTCGAGAAATATTTACGGAAGAACAACATCCCACACAAAGTCAATTTTATTCTTTGGGAAACTTTTCACATTTCTTTACCAAGCGGAGATATATTAAGTCATAGAGGTATAAAAAATGAAAGTCACCAGTGTGTTTTATGTATCACTGAAAGAGAAACAACTGATCACATGTTTATGCACTATTCTTTCTCTTTTGGGATATGGGATTACTTCTTCAAAGCATTCAAGATATCGTGGCCTATATATGCCGAAGAAGTTATTCCAATTTCTTGAACTTGGTGTACGAATGTTTTGTATGAGAAAGGCAAAGATGTTTGGAGGATTATTCATTATGTATGCTGGATACTCTGTAAGGAGAGATTTGAGAGAGTTTTTGGAGGAAGAATGAAGAATGCAGTTGAGATAATTTATCATGTCAAAATGCTTGTGGTTTTATGGTCTTGCGAATCTGACACTTTCAAATATATTGATACTATTCTTATTTGGAGCAGATGGGAGACTCTAATGAGCGAAGGAATGAGCTAATCATGTCTTGAAAAATATTCATTAGTTTCTGCACTTTTTATCTGCATAGTACATTTTCTTCACCATTTTCTTTATTTGTAGACTCAGTTTTTTTGGGAATAACTGCAGTATGTTGGCTCTACACTAGCAGACTTCTCCACAGTCACCTTCTCTGTGGTCACCAGTTTTAATCTCTATAGTCTCCTTCTCTGCAGACTCATTTCTATTGAGATCAACTGCAGTCTGTAGGTTCTACACCAGTTGGCTTATCTGCAGTCACCATAGTCATATCTGCAGTCTTTTGGCTTTACATCAACAGTTCCCAATTATATCTCTTCTCTGCAGTCTGTTGTCTGATGTTTTTGGTTCATGTACCGATTCTCCATGTGCAGGTTTCTGTATTGTTTCACAACTGTCCTGAAATATTAGTCAGGCGACATTTTTGGGTCTTATTGAATGGATGTTGACACGTTATATCATGTTTTGAAGTTTTCGGTCTTAGGTCATTGAGTATCTGAAGTTTCAGTGTTGTTTTTGGTTGGCTTGGCCATCTTTTTTAATATAACCTTTTCTTTCGAAAGAAAAAATCATTCATTGTTAGTCCTAGTCCTAGGAATTCTTGTTGCATCCTCGATTGGTTAAACTTTGTTAGTCTTTTTTTAGTCGAGGATCTGACTTCATTTAAATGAAGTGATATTAAAAAGTTATGGAATAGGTTGTTTGTTTTAGAAATGTTCGATGACACGTAAGAAGTTATCAAGAATCCAATGTACTTGAAACCTTTATTTCTCTCTCTTGGAAAACTCAAAACTTTCTTTCTCTCAGAACTTTTCAAAACCCTAGCAACTTGGGCCTTCTCCTGCTTGGATCGGCTCCCTTGAAGCATATCTGAGCAGGAGAAGATCAACCCATCTTAAACCTCTGCTTGATCTCCTCTATTTGCTTTGTTTTTGCTGTTTTTTTCAGTTTCTGGGTTTGAATATGACAGTTTTAGATTCAAACATGACTGCATTTAGGTTTATCTTTGTTATTATTACCTCTTTTCTTTATTACTATCTTTGGTTTTTTTCTTTATTACTATCTTTGGTTTTATTTCTTGTTTTCTTATTCTAAGGCTTGTTTTACCTTACTTTAGATTTGATTTCAGCAATAATTATAAGCAATACTAACCTTTTTTTTAATTTTGGGTTTTTCTGTTTTGAGATTAAGGTTTTTTTCATCACTCCGGAGAAGACTTGCTCAAGTGGAAGATGCTTCACTATAGAGAAAAATCAAATACAATAACAATGAGAACACCATCATCTCTAACTAAGGAAACAAATACAGCTACAACAAGATCAAAAGCTTCTACAATTTCATCAGTTCCAAATGTTAACAAGACTTCAACGCAAGGCGATTCACTCTGATCTAGACCTCTAAAGACCTATCTAGAAAACCTATGTTACTTTAGACACTGTTACTGTAGTCTTTGTTACTTTTATTTTTGTATATATCGTTATTTTCAAAACGTTAGTTCATGTACCCTCGCAGGTTTACATGTTCTTAAAAACACTGGTTTAGATCTGATCCAATCACTGCTTTGTGCAGTAATACAAAAATTAGGCCCTTTGATGTGATTTGGTTTTTTAGGTATTTTGAAATGGCTTTAATGTCTATAAGGATATGATGGTTAGTCAAGAATCGGTGGAGTTACAATAGATTCGATGATTGTATGATGATTTTAAAAAAAAAATCATGTAATGATTTCCGATTACTAAAATCGGCTAGGTGAATGAATCGCTTGAGGTTCCCCTCTTTTATGAAAAAAGAGTCAAGAATTAGTTTGAAATCAAAATTTAGAATGCCTAGTAAAAACTTATGCTTCTTGTTACGGAGTAGTCTGCTACTTCTTGTTGTGGAGTAGTCTGCTAATTTCTCATTATGAAGTTTGAAATGTTCATGCATAATAACTTTTGGATTTACATAACTGTGACCGGTACCAATAATCAGATGGCGCCTTAAATGATAATCACAATATACTACCGTTACCAATAGGGAGTCAAATTCCAAACCACATACCACAAGAAAATTAAAGAATTAATTAACCAAAGAAATTTTGATAAATACTTTATTTTTGAAAAGAGAAAAAAACAAATTATTTTTTTACTCGGTTAGAGAAAAACAAATTAAGAATCCATAAAAGATCATGCAATGATGTTACCTATCAACTTGAATTTATATAATATTATTATATTTCCTATCTAAGTGATCACTAAATCTAAATCATTATTTTTCAATGATTATAAATTAAAATTTATGATTATCTTATTGTCCAAATTAAATCTCATGTGGTTGCACAAAATTTAGATTTTTGTTTTCAATGTCTGGTAAATTAGGTGGTTAAAAAATCTATCATTAAATGTTTATTCCACGATCAAAAAAATTGTTTTCTATCAATCAAAGGGAAAAACAAATTTCTTCATCTAGGAAATTTTTTCTTCCTGTCTCCACTTTTCTTTTCCTGATTTTTTTTCGGGGGAGAGACACATATTTGTGGAAGGATGAAAATATTATTTAAAAACGATAAATAAAAATTTTATCTGAATTCCATGAACTACTGTTAACCAAACGACAATGCATATATAAGTAGAAAAACAACGAATACTTTGCATTTTCACACAAAATATAGTTCGATTTTCACACTTCAATTATATTTGTTAAAAAGATTCGACTCATATCAATATAAAGTTTTTTCACTTTCAAAGTCTATATTACAAAAAAAAAAAATCAATAAAAAATTAGAAAAATCATTGATTTTGTCTCCACCCATACTTTTTCTTTCTTGTAATTTCAAATACAAGCATTTGTTATGGGTGGATGCAATGCCTTTTTGACATAATATTTCAAGTCATGATGCATGGAATAATTAAAATTTATGCATTCCCGCAACGTGTCAGAATATCCTTCGATGTTTTGCCGACATTTCAAAGATAAATATTTATCTAATCTTGATTTTTCGGTGTGCAATTTCTTTACAATCTTCCCTGTGGCGTCTTCATTATTCTTTTCCTCTTTGTTTTTCATATCTAGTGCATGTACCATATTTTTTTAAATGTCGCAACAAATCGGATGGGTCATGTTTCTACCAAACAAATAATTCCTTCTTGCCCCCATATCAGACGTGATGCTGCTTATCAGTTATTACCAAAACCTTATTATATATGACTATTGCCAATTGGTCCACTCACCACCTCCTCCCACCACTTCATCATCGTCTCCAAGTCCTAAATGGTGCATGGAGAAGGTGTGGGCAAGGAGATGCACCCACCATTTTCATTAATCTTGTCAATAACCTAATGGTGTCCACTAGCTCCTCCATTGATATTCATATTTGATGTGATGATGTTGAGTGTTTTATTATTATGGCTTTTGGGCGGCTAAAGAGTTCTTCTAAATGACAAAAAACATACTGGATGTGGAGCCATTCATCTTTGCTGATATGATTTCATGGGAAGAAACATATGTTACTAAATGCTAACCTGGTAAGTCTAGGTTGCTATCATTTTGTTGGGCTCTGTAATACATTCACTACTTCTCTTCCCTTTTCCTCTGCAGGCTGCAGCTGGTGCTGTGTTTCTTAGTGGCCCACTAGGGTACTCCACTAAATTAAGAATTATAAATTGATAAGATGGGATACCCATGGGCTTGTTGTTTTTCTCTTCTTAAAACAAGAATATGTTAGTGAAAATTAAATTACATATATGTAACAGGGTTTTTAAATTAGTGACTCCTTTTTCATTTTTGAGAATCGACTCATACGTTAAATCGTGCATTAGCGATTTATTGTGGATCATTAAGTCTCTATATACGTTAATGTTAGTCTGATAAAAAGGAAAAAACTAACACTAATAAGTATGTAAACGCTAAAAAATAACTTATTATAGAAATAGTGGTCAGAATTGATTTTTATATTATTGGTGACCTAACTTGTACGAGTTTGTATATCGTGATTTGCAGAATCATGCTAGTCTCTGTTCGAAAATGCTATATAATCCCCAACCCCATCCCCACTCCCTTCCACTACGTACCCATGTGTTGTAGGATCAGAATCTCGCAGCAATAATGCTTCAGCGAAATTATTAACAACACAACACGGCAGTGTCGCAGAACAACTTCAGAAACGACATAATAAACGACATCAGCCAAATCATGAGAAAAGTGTGACGATCCTGCGAAAATAAGGAAGTTTGCGAAAATGAACATTTGCAAAGTTGCGAAAGTACCGCAAGAAAAATCCGAAAATAAAGGTTAGATTAGCTGTCATCCACTATGTAAAGCTCTATATAAAGAGCCGATCAGCTGTAAGGAAGAGAGAGATCTTTTTTGAGTGAGAAGCAAGTAAATAGGAGAGAGAAAATTTAGAGCAGAGGTTATTCTTGATTCCTTTATCTTTTCTTGTAAGATTATTTAAAGATTCATCAATAAAATTAAGATTGTTAATCTAAAAATGAGTTGAATGTTAATGAAATCTTGTGAGGGGTGTAGTGTAGGATTTCCTGCAACTACATAATGGCGCTAGAAACAGGGACTGGAGATTGAAAACTGAAGATTGTTGTTGAGATTGTTCAAATCAAGAAAGTGATTAAACAAATCAGTGAACTAGTTAAAAGAAAAATGATTAGAGTCAATGAAGATGACAAAAGATTGGAGTGTAATATGATAAGAAAAACAATGGTTAATGAATTCCATGAAAACATCAAAGGAAGGATACATAAACGAGATTTTGAAGGAAGAAAGGTTATGGCGGTAGAAAAAACATCACCCTTGAAAGATTGGGAAAAGCAAAAAATCACATTCATGGCAGCAGAAATACCAAAAGAAAATTTGAGCCACACATCTCCATTGGTTATTACAGTACCTATTACACGAAAAGAGAAGGGGACAACAACAAAATCCATTAAAAGAATGGATATTGAACAGATTTTTACTCGATACAGGAAGTTCAGTGGATATAATATTCTATCATGCGTTCAAAGGAATGGGATTCAAAGATGAAGAAATGTCTTGTTCAACTTATCTTGTTCATGGCTTTGGAAAATCCACAACAAAACCTAAAGGAGAAATAGTGGTGTGAATTCCACTAGGAGAGATCGAAACACAAGGGACATTATGCGTAGTGGATATAGAATCACCATATAACATGCTGTTGGGGAGGCCATGGATACACGCAATTAAAGTTGTAGCATCAACGTTGCATCAATGCATCAGGTTCCCCATGCCAAATGGAGTAGGTGAAATTAGAGGATATATTGACAACGCGAAATTATGTTATCAAATTGAAGTCAAGCATTATGAAGGACGAGCAAAAAAGCGACAATTTCGCAGAAAAATAGCAAAGGAGGCAAAGAAAGAAGAAGAATTTAGAGTGTACATGAAAAGAGCAAAAGAAGGTAAAGGAATACCCAACGAAATTTAGGAGGAAGGAGATGGACTTGCGAAGATGATAAAAGAGCCAACACAAATGGGAGAACCCAAGGCCAGTTACACTGCGGAAGAACCAACAAAAGAAGTAAATGTTGGGACTATAGAATAACCCCTAATACTGAGGATTGGAACAAGATGGATGCAGAAGAGGAAGAAAGAAATGTTAATCTTTTGCGGAAATATAAAGATATTTTCGCGGGGAGCATGGATGAGATACCTGGAATAGATCCGTCAATTGCATGTCATAAGTTGGAGATTAACAAGAATGTGAGACCATTTAAACAGAGAACAAGAAAAATCGCAACGACCTACCATCCTCAAATAGAAGAAGAATTACAGAAAATGCTTGAGGCGGGAATTATAAGAGAAGCTAAATACCCAGAGTGGATAGCAAACATGGTTGTTGTTCCAAAGAAAAATAAAGGGATAAGAATTTGCATAGATTTCACTGATTTAAACAAAGCTTTCCCTAAAGATAGTTTTCCATTGCCGGATATTCCTCAAATGGTTGAATCAGCAGCGGGAAATGATAGAGTGTCTTCTTTAGATGGGTACAAAGGTTATAACCAAATCCTCTCGCTGAAGAAGATCAAGAGCATACTGCTTTTTTTCGCTCCAAGAGGTTTATACTGTTATACAAAAATGCCGTTTGGTTTGCGAAATGCAGGAGCAACATATCAAAGAATGGTAGAGAAGGTGTTCGCGAAATGGATACAAAAAACATTAGAGGTGTACGTGGATGACATGTTGGTGAAGAGTAAAGAAGCCAAAGATCATGTACAAGATTTGAGGGAGATTTTTGAACAGATGCAGCATCATAACATTAAACTGAACCCTGAAAAATGCATTTTTGGTGTTGCATCGGGAAAATTTTTAGGCTACATTGTTTCAAAATAAGGAATACAAGTTGATCCAGAAAAGGTACAAGCAGTTCGTGACATGCCAACACCAGCAACGATAAAGGATATACAAAAATTGAACGGACTTTTAGCTTCGCTAGGAAGATTCATTTCGCGATCATCAGACAAATGTAAATATTTTTTTAACATACTCAAGAAGGGTGCGAAATTCAAATGGACTGATGAATGTGAAAAAGCTTTTCAAGGGATCAAAGAACACTTCATGAATACATCTATTTTACAAAAGGCAGAACCAGGAGAAGAACTATTGATCTATGTTGCGACAACATCACATGCTTTAAGTGTCGTGTTATTGCGAACGGACGCAGGAGTGGAAAAGCCCATTTATTACATCAGCAAAACATTTAATGCTGCAGAGAGGAATGATTCAAAGATTGAGAATCTAATTTTAGCATTAGTATACGCCGCATTTAAACTTCGCATATATTTTAAAGCACACAAAATAAGGGTGCTAACAAAAGTACCAATTGAATCAGTGATGAAGAATTCAAAAAGATCAGGTAGGGTGGAGAGATGGAATGCACAAGTAGGACATTTCGAAATCAAATATGAAATATTATCTTCACCAAAATCACAAGTTGTCGCAGATTTCTTAGCAGAATTTCCTTTAGAAGATGATGAAGCGGTGGAGGAGATGATGGATATAGAAGAAGAACATGGAGATCCAAAAGACTTATTAACAGAACCAAATAGATGGGAGATATTGGTAAATGGATCATCAAATGGGGAAAGCAATGGGGTTGGAATTGTTTTAATTTCACCAGAAGGAGCGAAGATGGCTTTTTCATTCAGATTGGAATTCGTATCCACTAATAACGAAACGGAATATGAAGTTGAGGTACATGCCTTAAAGTTCGCAATAGAAATGAAACTAGAAAATGCCAGAATCACTAGTGATTCGCAGCTAGTTATTCGCCAAATAAAGGGAGAGTACACTACAAATGAACCATCCTTGAAGAAATACAAGAAACTCGTTGAAGAATTGTCAGCGAAAATCCCAAAGATAAAATGGAGGCACATTTCAAGGAAGGATAACAGACTGCAGACGCTTTTGCTTTCATCTCAAGCATGATGACAGATCCAACTGCGAGATGCATAAAAATACAGACACTTCTGTCACCATCAATCAATAAAGAAGAAGAAGAAGAGAACGTAATGATGATAGAAGGTGGAGAAGAAGAACAAACGAACAATATCGCAGATTGGAGAACAAAACTTCATGCATATTTGGCGAAAGGAGAAACACCAAGAAACAGATTGGAAGCACACAAGCTAAAAAGCCGCGCAACAAATTATGAATTAAGAGATGGGCTGCTATACCGAAAATCCTTTAATGGGCCATCACTCAGATGTGTGACACGAGAAGAAGGATAAAAGGTACTAAAAATGTTACATAGTGGGGATGCTAGCAATCATAGCGGGGGAAGATCTTTGGCACATAGATAAAAAATGCAAGGCTATTACTGGCCATACATGCACGAAGATGCAAAAAAAAAATGAAGATGTTGCGAAGATTGTCAACGGCACGGAAAGAAAATACATGAACCTGGAGCACCATTGTCATCTTCAACCAGTGTATGGCCTTTTGGAAAGTGGGGCTTAGATATTGTGGGGCCATTTTTACCAGGATCTGGACAAAGAAGATACTTAATAGTCGCAACAGATCATTTCACAAAATGGACAGAAGTAAAGGCGGTACAGCATATTCGCGACAAAGATATCTTTACGTTCATATTCGAAAATATCATTTGCAGATTCGGAATTCCCGCGCAGTTGGTATCTGAAAATGGAAAACAGTTTGAAGGACATAACATAAAAATGTTACTTAATGCATTTACGATAAAATGTGGAAAGTCTACTCCTCTATATCCACAAGCTAATGGACAGGCAGAGGCAACAAACAAAACAATTGCAGATATATTAAAGAAAAAATTAGAAGGACATCATAGAGCATGGTGCGAACAAGTACATAATGCAGTATGGGCTTATAACACAACTAGAAGAGAATCTACTGGAATGTCACCTTTTTGTTTAACATACGGAGTTGAAGAGGTGTTACCAACAGAAGTTGTTATTCCGACGACAAAGAGAAAAGCTTGGGAGAAAAATCTTAGTGAGGGTTTGATATTAAGCAAACTTGATGAGTTAGAAGAAAAAAGAGAAACAGCTTTACAACATATGGAGAATTATCAGCGAAGAGTAGCCCGAGAATATAATAAAGGTGTCAAAGTACGCGAATTTCAACCAGGAGATTTAGTTCTGCGAGAGACACCAATATACCAACGAGAAAATGGTGGAAAGTTAGCGAAAAAATGGGATGGACCTTGTAGTTGCAGGAAATCCTACAATACACCCCTCGTATGATTTTATCATTGATCAGCTCATTTTTAGGTTTACACTCTTAATTTTATTGATTAATTTCTGAATATTCTTACAAGGAAAATGAAGAAATCAAGAATGATCTCTACTCTCAACTTTCTCTCTCCTATTTACTTGTCTCTCACTCAAAAAAGATCTCTCCCTCCTTTACAACTCGAATGACTATTTATAAGGAAAATACCTAGTGGATGACATCTAATCTGTCCTTTATTTTTGGATATGGTTTGCGACATTCTCGCAACCTTACAAATGTTGACTTCGCAATCTTTCTAATCTTCGCGAGATTATCACATCTTTCTCATGATCCTTGCTGATATCGTTTCTGAAATTGTTCTGCGAGGCTTTTATGCAATGCCATTGTTAACTTCGCTGAGACATAATTATTGCGAGATTCTGATCTTACATCTTGCCTATTCTCATATCTTCTCTGCAAAGTAGAGAATGATGTGAGAAATGCCGTAACCGCTTATTTTCTCATATTCTCCATTTATCACACGTATTCTTTCTTCCATTTATTTCTCGACACGTCTTTTGTAACCGTTACTTTTTAACCGCTTAAATCTTTCAGTATTAACCATGTTTATTTTCTCGAGGAAAAATTCCCTATATATATATTTCTTTTCAACCTCTTCTTCTTTCTTTTTATTCTCTCTGCAACTTCATCGTTCTTCTACAAACTCCATTGTTGCAACTTTTCTTCTTTCTTCTTCAATCTTTTTAAATTCTTCTTCATCTTCAAATTAGATCTTCATAGTTCGTGATCTTCTTCAAGATAATTTTCCTGCTATCATCTTTCATGGATTCATCAAGGTTAGTCTTCTTTTTTCTTCCTTATAAATTTTGCTGAAATTGATATATTTGAAATTGATCTTGTTTATTGCCTTATGTGATGTTGTTTATGTGATTCCCATACTCTTGTTATTTCAGCAAAAGCAGCTCCAACACTAAATTTTCAGTTCAGAATCCTAACAATCCCAAATCACAGCATAAAGTTGTCGTTCATAAAAGGAAGTCTGCGAATGAGAAGGTAGTAAGAAACACTATCTTTTTCTAATAACAATATTGTTGCCTCTGTTTCTTATCTAGATTGTAATTCGCAGGGTGATAAAGATCTTCATAGACCTCACAAGAAATCTCGCCACCTCAAGGCTGTTCCAACTATTGTTCCCTTCCATCTACTCATTTCTTCCAAATCTCCCGCGACATCTTCGCAAGATAAACCTTTATCTCCAATTCATGAAGACGTTGCCTCTGACTTCATTTCTTCCAAATCTCCTGCAATATATTCGCAAGATAAACCTTTATCTCCAACTCGCGAGAATGTTGCCTCTGGTTTCATTCGCTAGTTGATCTTCTTATGACTAAAACTCCCCTTGTGGTTCCTTCTGCAAATGAATCCTTTTCTCTTCCCATTGAGAATGTTTCTCAGCCTTCTATCTCTACCAGTTCTCTTTCTAAGTCTCCTCTTTTGTCGAAAGAGACCGTGGAAGGGATAAACATTGCTTTCAAGGTTTTATCTGAGATTCTAGATGATGGCAAGAAGTCTTCCACTGATCCCATCAAGTCTAATGTTTGCGAAATTCTGAGCAAGCATTTGGGTTCTGATAAAGCTGCTTCGCAGACAACTTTAGAAAAAGAATGTAATGATCTTCGTCTTGAAAATCAGAAACTTCAGATTGTTTTGCTGGATCGTGATAATCTTCGCAAGAAGAATGATGAGTTAAGAGGTATGATTTCCTCATCTATGTCTTTAATTTGCCTTTTCGATGGTTTTATCCTTCCCCTGCTTAATTATCCTTTAAATCTCTCTTTCGCATGTTAAGCTTTAAATCAGAAATGAGTAATGGAGAGATATCAATTTGAATCTGCTGTTGAAGAAGCCCATGTTGATAAAGAAGTCTTAATGGATCAATATAACCAATAAGATAATCTCTATTCATATTCTCTTGATCAAATAAATAACCTTACCAATGAAAATACCCAATTAGTTGAAAAACAATATCTATTAAGTAATGAAGTATCTCGTCTTTCTTATTCTTTAACCAAAACTAATTTAGGGATGAAAACTTTATCAGATGAGAATAAAACCTTGTCTCAAGAGAAGCGAGTTTATTTAAACAAGATGGCGATATCTTCGCAACAACTTAGCATCCTTCAGAAAGTATGTGATGACCAAGAACAATCTCTTCGTTCTTTAAGAAATGAACTTAAAGAAGTAACAGAATCATCTATCACTGAAAGAGATTCACTCATTCAAGGTAGAATAACTTTAAGTGTGAAAGCAAATCAGCTTAAAGATCAATATTCCAAATTAAAAGAATCTTATTCTTCTCTTGCGAAGAAAAATTCCTTCATTGTTTCTAAAGAGAAAAATCTTCAGTCTCGACTTAAAGGTCTAGTTGGAGATAAATTTGATAACGCAAAGGATCATTGGGATAATAGTTGTCTATCCTTGGTTCAAAATCTTATTTCGCAAAAGGAAGGTAGTCATAATAGTTTGACTGCCTTAATTATCTTTCCTTTGTCATATCTCTCTAAATTCCTTATCTTAACAAAATTTCATATTCTATTTTTCGCAGAGTCTGAGAAGAATCTTCATTCTTCTATTTCTGATTTGGAGGCTAAGTATGCTAAAATTTGCAAAGAAAATGCATTACTTGTCTCTACTCTTACTGGTTCTCGCGACCGGGCAGAAAGAAGACTTGATTATCTTGCTTATTTTAAGGATATTCAAGATAAGAATCATCAAAGAGCACTTCTTCGCCAAGTTCATATCCGGGCTGAAGTCCTTGTAAATGACATTTTATTGTCCAAATCTCTTCCTTCTACATCAATTTATCCTTTATAAGTAGATGATGATGAAGTTCCTCGTCCTGCTGATAGTGATTACGATTATGAAAGCGGTGCAGAGGATAATTTCCTGGAAGATGAAGAAGAAGTTCCTTTTAAAGAAGTATCTGCTGGTGTTAATCAAAATGAGAAAGAAATTTCTCCCGAAGAAGTAGTTGCTGGCAATATTCAAGATGCTAATCAAGTAATTGCTGGCGAGAATCAAAATGCTAGTCATGACGAAGATCAAAGACGAAATGAAGGAGAAGCTTGCGAGAATGTTGGCGAAGAACTTCTGTCATCTCCTGTTACTGATATTGATATTGAAGCTTGAGCTTCTTTTCTAGATTTGTTTTCTTGAGTTGTCTTATTTTTATTACTTTTGAGAGCTACATTTTTCAATCGACTTTGGAGTCAACTATTTCTTTTAATATTTTGTTGATAAGAAAGATAATGCTTCTTGTATATCGATTCCCATACTTGCCTCTCATTATCTTTCTTGCGAAAAATAATCTGTTATAAATGCTTATAATTAGTTTGTTTTATTATATGGTCTTATTTTGCCTTCCTAATTAAAGGTCTTATTATGCCATCTCTTGTCATTGGGACAAAATCGCAGGACGTCCTTGCACTTTCATACAAAAACCCATTGATCTTGTCTTAACTTTTTCTTTTGTATTATGGCCTATTCAGGAATGTTGCGACAATATGACATGCCTAAATATTCTTGCGAAAATAAAGCCCCATGACATTGCCGTCTTGCAATGAAATCGCAGGACGTCTTCACACTTTCATACGAAAACCCATTGATCTCATCTTATCTTTTTCTTTTGTATTATTGCCTCTTCAGGAATGTTGCACAAATATGAAAAGCCTTAATTATCCTTACGAATAATAATCCTCATGACATTTGCGTCTTAAGACACTTATCAGCTCCCTAATGGAGGGTGCCGCCCTTATATTCCCCTTGGTTGCCCCTTCAAGGAGGCGTACTTCTACCATACAAGGTTAGCTCCTCCCATCCAGTCTTAACAACAACCAGTTGTTTTCGCAACCTCTTATCCCTTTTACCTATAGGGATTATGGTTACGATACTGCACCCTAAGTGGGGTTTTCTTCGGGCCGAATGCAATATAAGCCAAGACTTGTCAAGAATGGCAAGGACGCTTCAAACGCCCTCGGCACTCTTGACTCAACCGTGTACCTCGGCGCCTTGATCAAATATGCACTCCTTGGGAGAGTTCTTCTTACCTTAGTCACCCAACCTAAGTCATATGTTTAAGTTGAGAATCCAAGGTGCCTCTCCCGGATTGGTTTTATTGACCCCAAATCTCCATGACTCAGGTTCCGGTGGTGGTATAGCCTTTCCCTGAGTCATATAACAGGTACCCACTAATATGACGTACTTTAGGTTTTACATTTGACTCTTGCGAAATTTTATTCGCGTACTAGGGTGTACGCCATAAAGGTTCTCCCTTTCTTTTATGTCGTTGTTCTCTACGAAAATTTCGCACATCATGATCTTGTTTTGTCATGAATAATCCTGCAATTATTCTTTGAGAATTCATAACTTCTCAAAGCTTCCTACGGATAACATCTTTTCAAGTACAATTTGTTCCATGGTCTATCTAATCTATGACCAACATCTATTCCTTCTGGGTCCATTAATCTATAAGCTCTTGTTCTAACTATCTCCTTTATGATGTAAGGTCATCCCATTTTTTCGCTAATTTTCCACCATTTTCTCGCTGATATATTGGTGTTTATCGCAGAACTAAATCTCCTGGTTGAAATTCACGTATTTTGACACGTTTATTATATTCTCGATCCAATCTTCGCTGGTAATTCTCCATATGTTGTAAATCTTTTTCTCTTTTTTCTTCTAATTCATCAAGTTTGTTTAGAATTAAACCCGCACTAAGATTTTTCTCCCAAGCTTCTCTTTTCGTTGTCGGAATAACAACTTCTGTTGGTAACACCGCTTCCACTTCATTTGTTAAACAAAAAGGTGACATTCCAGTAGCTTCTCTTCTAGTTGTATTATAAGCCCATACTGTATTATGTACTTGTTCACACCATGATCTGTGATGTCCTTCTAATTTCTTCTTTAATATATCTGCAATTATTTTATTTGTTGCTTCTACTTGCCCATTAGCCTGTGGATATAAAGGAGTGGACTTTCCACATTTTATCTTAAATGCATTGAGTAACATTTCTATGTTCTGCCCCTCAAACTGTTTCCCATTATCAGATACCAAATGTGCAGGAATTCCGAATCTGCAAATGATATTTTCGAATACGAATGTAAAAATATCTTTTGTCGCGAATATGTTGTACTTCCTTCACTTCTGTCCATATTTTGAAATTATCTGTTGCGACTATTAAGTATCTTCTTTGTCCAGTTCCTGGTAAAAATGACCCCACAATATCTAAGCCCCATTTTCCAAAGGGCCACACACTGGTTGAAGATGACAATGGTGTTCCTGATGCATGTATCTTCTTTCCATGCCGCTGACAATCTTCGCAACGTCTTGATATTTGTTTTACATCTTCATGCATGTATGGCCAGTAGTAATCTTGCATTTTTGCTCTATGTGCCAAAGATGTTCCTCCACTATGATTGCCAGCGTCTCCACTATGTAACATTTTCAGCACCTTTTCTCCTTCCTCTCGTGTCAAACATCTGAGTGATGGTCCACTAAAATATTTTCGGTATAACAACCCATCTCTTAATTCATAATTCGTTGCTCGGATTTTTAACTTGTGTGTTTCCAATCTATTTCTTGGTGTTTCTCCTTTCGCCAAATATGCGTGAAGATCCATTCTCCAGTCTGCGACATTATTTATTTGTTCTTATTTTTCATTATCTATGACCATCACATCCATATCTTCCTCTTCTTTATTGACTGATGGTGACAGAAGTGTTTGTATTTTTATGCATCTCGCAGTTGGATATGTCATCATACTTGAGATGAAAGCAAAAGCGTCTGCGAGTCTATTATCCTTTCTTGAAATGTGCCTCCATTTTATTTTTGGGATTTTCCTTGACAATTCCTCAACCATTTTCTTGCGTTTCTTCAGGGATGGTTCATTTGTAGTATATTCTCCTTTTATTTGGCGAATAACTAGCTGCGAATCACTAGTGATCCTGGCATTTTCTAGTTTCATTTCTATTGCGAATTTTAATGCATGTATCACAACTTCATATTCTGTTTCATTATTAGTGGATTCAAATTCCAACCTGAATGAAAAATCCATCTTTATTCCTTCTGGCGAAATTAATACAATTCCAACTCCATTTCCTTCTCCATTTGATGATCCATCTACCAATATTTCCCATCTATTTGGTTCTGTTAATAAATCTTTTGGATCTCCATGTTCGTCTTCTACGTCCATCATTTATTTTACTGCTTCATCTTCTTCTATAGGAAATTCTGCCAAGAAATCCGCAACAACTTGTGATTTTGGTGAAGATAAAACTTCATATTTAATATCAAAATGGCCTACTTGTGCATTCCATCTCTCTACCCTTCCTGATCTTTTAGAATTCTTCATCACTGATTCAATTGGTACTTTTGTTAATACCCTTATCTTGTGTGCTTGAAAATATATGCGGAGCTTAAATGATGCATAAACTAATGCTAAGATCAACTTTTCAATTTTTGAGTAATTCTTCTATGCGGTATTAAAAGTTTTGCTAATGTAATAAATGAGTTTCTCCACTCCTGCATCTATTAGCAATAATACAACACTTCATGCATGCGACGTTGTCGCAAGGTAAATCAATAATTCTTCTCCTGGTTCTGCCTTTTGTAAGATAGTTGTATTCATAAGATGTTCTTTGATTCCTTGAAAAGACTTTTCACATTCATCACTCCATTTAAATTTCGCACCCTTCTTAAGTATATCGAAAAAATATTTGCATTTGTCTGATGATCACGAAATGAATCTCCCCAGTGAAGCTAGAAGCCCATTCAACTTTTGTACATCTTTTATTGTTGCTGGTGTTGGCATGTCACGAACTGCTTGCACTTTTTCCGGATCAACCTATATTCCTTCCTTTGATACAATGTAACCTACAAAATTTCCCGATGCAACTCAAATAGTACACTTCTCGGGATTCAGTTTAATGTTATATTGCCGCATTTGTTCAAAAATCTCCCTCAAGTCTTGTACATGGTCCTTAGCTTCCTTACTATTTACCAACATGTCATCCACATATACTTCTAATGTTTTGTGTATCCACTTTGCGAACACCTTCTCTACCATTCTTTGATATGTTGCTCCCGCATTTCGCAAACCAAATGGCATTTTCGTATAACAATATAAACCTCTAGGAGCAAAGAAAGAAGTATGTTCTTGATCTTCTTCAGCGAGAGGAATTTGGTTATACCCTTTGTACCCATCTAAAGATGATACCCTATCATTTCCTGCTGCAGATTCCACCATTTGAGGAATATCGGGTAACGGAAAACTATCTTTAGGGCAAGCTTTGTTCAAATCAGTGAAAACTATGCAAATCCTGATTCCCTTGTTTTTCTTTGGGACAATGACCATATTCGCTATCCATTCTGGGTATTTAGCTTCTCTTATAATTCCTGCCTCCATCATTTTCTGTAATTCTTCTTCTATTTGGGAATGGTAAGTTGTTGCGATTTTTCTTATTCTCTGTTTAAATGGTTTCACATTTTTGTTAATATCCAGTCTATGGCAAGCAATTGTTGGATCTATTCCTGGTATCTCATCCATGTTTCCTGCGAAAATATCTTTATATTCTCGAAGTAAATTGACAGTTCTTTCTTCTTCTATATCCATTTTGGTTCCAATTCTCAACACTAGAGGCTCCTCTTCAGTCCCAACATTTATTTCTTTTGTTAGTTCTGCGGCAGTGTAACTGGGTTTAGGTTCTCCCATTGGTGTGGGTTCTTTAATTGCTTTTATGAATCCTTCTCCTTCTTCCGAAATTTCGCTCGGTATTCCTTTGCCTTCTTTCTCCCTTATCATATATACTCTAAATTCTTCTTCCTTCTTTGCTTCCTTTACCAATTTTCTGCGAAATTGTTTCCTTTTTGCTTGTTCTTCATAACGCCTTACTTCAATTTGATGACATAATTTCGCATTATCAACATCTCCTTTGATTTCACATATTCCACTTGGAGTGGGGAATTTAATACATTGATGCAACGTTGATACCACACCTAATAACATATTATATGGCGATTCCATATCCACCACGCACAATGTCACATGTGTTTCGATTTCTCCAAGTGGAATTCTTACCACTATTTCTCCTTTAGGTTTTGTTGTGGATTTTCCAAAGCCGTGAACAAAATATGTTGAATTGGACATTTCTTCATCTTTAAATCCCGTTCCCCGAAATGCATGATAAAACATTATATCAACTGAACTTCCTGCATCAATTAAAGTTTTGTTCAACATCCATTCTCCTGTGGATTTTATTGATGTATCCTTCTCTTTTCGTGTAATAGGCACTGTGACGACCAATGGAGATGTATGATTCAAATTTTCTTTTGGTATTTCTTCTGCCATGAACACAATTCTTTGCTTTTCCCAATCTTTCAAAGGTGAAATTTTTTCTACCGCCATAATTTTATTTCCTTCAAAATTTCGTTTATGTATTCTTCTTTTGATGTTTTCATGGAATTCATTAACCAAGCTTTTTGTTATCGTATTACACTCCAATTTTTTGCCATTTTCATTAATTCTATTCATCTTTCCTCTAACTGATTCACTGATTTGTTTAATCACTTTCTTGATTTGAATTTTCTCAATCAACAATCTTCAACTTTCGATCTTCAATCTCCCTGTTTCTAGCGCCATTATGTAGTTGCAGGAAATCCTACAATACACCCCTCGTATGATTTTATCATTGATCAGCTCATTTTTAGGTTTACACTCTTAATTTTATTGATTAATTTCTGAATATTCTTACAAGGAAAATGAAGAAATCAAGAATGATCTCTACTCTCAACTTTCTCTCTCCTATTTACTTGTCTCTCACTCAAAAAAGATCTCTCCCTCCTTTACAACTCGAATGACTATTTATAAGGGAAATACCTAGTGGATGACAGCTAATATGTCCTTTATTTTCGGATATGGTTTGCGACATTCTCGCAACCTTAAAAATGTTGACTTCACAAGCTTTCTAATCTTCGCGAGATTATCACATCTTTCTCATGATCCTTGCTGATGTCGTTTCTGAAATTGTTCTGCGACGCTTTTATGCAATGCCATTGTTAACTTCGCTGAGACATAACTGTTGCGAGATTCTGATCTTACAGACCTTACATTATTAAGGAGATAGTTGGGACATGAGCTTATAAATTAATGGATCCAGAATGTAGAGATATTGGTCATAGACTTGACAGACCATGGAACAGATTGTACTTAAAGAGATATTATCCATAAGAAGCTTTGAGAAGTTATGTATGACGCAACAAAACGATTGCGAATAAACATTCAATGAAAGAATAGTTGCGAGATTATTCACATCAAAACAAGATCATGATATGCGAAACTTTCGCAGAGATAATCATAGAACAATGACAAAAGATAAAGGGGCGAACCTTTATGGCGTACACCCTAGTTCGTGAATAAAATTTCGCAAGAGGCAAATGTAAGACCTAAAGTACGTCATATAAGGGGGTACCTGTTGCATGGCTCAGGGAAAGGCTACACTACCACCGGAACCTGAGTCATGGAGATTTGGGGTCAATAAAGCCCATCCGGGAGAGGCACCTTGGATTCTCAGCTTAAGCATATGACTTAGGTTGGGAGACTAAGGTAATAAGGATTCTCCCAAGGAGTGCAGCATCTGACCAAGGCGCCGAGGTACACGGTTGAGTAAAGAGTGTCAGGGGCGTCTGGCGCGTACCTTTCCATTCTTGACAAGTCTTGGCTTATACTGCACTCAGCCCAAAGAAAACCCCACTTAGGGTGCAGTCTCATAACCATAAACCATATAGGTAAAAGGGATAAGAGGCTTCGAAAAAAACTGGTTGTTTTTAAGACCGGATGGGAGGAGCCAACCTTGTATGGTAGAGGTACGCCTCCTTGAAGGGGCAACCAGGGTGGAGATAAGGGCGGCACCCTCCATTAGGGAGCTGATAAGTGTATTAAGACGCAAATGTCATTAGGCTTTTTTACTCGCAAGGGTATTAAGGATTGTCATATTTGTGCGACAATCCTGAAGAGGCAATAATACTAAAGAGAAAGATAAGACGAGATCAATGGATTTTCGCATGAAAGTGCGAAGACGTCCTGCGATTTCGTCGCACGACGACAATGTCACAGGGCTTTATTTTCGCAAAAATATTTAGGCCTGTCATATTGTCGCAACAATCCTAAAGAGGCAATAATACAAAAGAAAAAGTTAAGGCAAGATCAATGGGTTTTTGCATGAAAATGCAAAGACATCCTGCGATTTTGTCGCAATAACAAGAGGTGTCATAATAAGACCTTTAATTAGGAAGGCAAAATAAGACCACATGACAAAACAAAATATTCATAAGTATTCATAACATATCATTTCTCGCAAGAAATATAATGAGAGGAAAGTATGTGAATCACTAAACAAGAGGCATTATCTTTCTCGCCAGCAAAATATTAAAAGAGAAAATAAATTCCAAAGTTGGTTGAAGAATATTATTCGCAAGAAATAATAAAGATGAAACAGTTCAAGAAGATAGAACCAGATAAGAAACTCTTCGCCAATGTTCTCATTATCGCCAGTCTTTTCTTCATTTCGATTCTGATCTTCACCAACAATAATTTCTTTGAGAGGGACTTCTTTTTCGCCACCATCTTGATTATCGCCAGCAATTACTTCTTTAGAAGGGATTTCTTTTTCGCTTCCATCTTGATTAGCACCAGCAATTGTTTCCTTAGAAAGGATCTCTTCTTCATCTTCCAAAAGATTATTCTCTCCACCACTTTCATAATCATAATCACTATCAGCAGGACGAGGAATTTCATCATCATCTACTTCCAAAGGTTCGATTGATGTAGGAGGAAGAGATTTGGACAATAAAATATCATTCACAAGAACTTCAGCCCGGAAATGAACTTGACGAAGAAGTGCTCTCTGATGATTCCTATCTTGAATATCCTTAAAGTAAGCAAGATAATCAAGTATTCTTTCTGCTCGGTCGCGAGAACCAATAAGGACAGAGACGAGTAGTGCATTTTCTTTGCGAATTTTGGCATATTTAGCCTCCAAAACAGAAATGGAGGAATGAAGATTTTTCAAGGACTCTGCGAAAAAGTAGAATACAAAATTTCAGTAAGATGAAGAACTCAAAAAAGGTATGACAAAGAAAAGATAGTTAAGGCAGTCAAACTGTTATGACTACCTTCCTTTTGCGAAATAAGGTGTTGAATCAAGGTCAAACAACTATTCTCCCAACAATTCATCGCATCATCAAATTTATCTCCAACTAAACCTTTAAGTCGAGATCGAAGATTTTTCTCTTTAGAAATAAGAAAGGCATTTTTCTTCGCAAGTGAAGAATAGGATTCTTCTAATTTGGAATATTGTTCTTTAAGTTGGTTCACCTTTACTCTTAAAGCTATTCTACCTTGAATGAGTGTATCTGTTTCAGCGATAGATGACTCTGTTACTTCTTTAAGTTCATTTCTTAAGGAGCGAAGAGATTGTTCTTGGTCATCACATACTTTCTGAAGGATGCTAAGTTGTTGCGAAGATATCGCCATCTTGTTTAAACAAGTTCGCTTCTCTTGAGATAGAGTTTTATTCTCATCTGATAAAGTTTTTATTCCTAGATTAGCTTTAGTTAAAGAATAAGAGAGGCGAGATATTTCATTAATTAATAAATTTTGCCTCTGAACTAATTGGGTATTTTCATTAGTAAGATTATTTATATGATCAACAGAATATGAATAAAGGTTATCTAATTGGTTATATTGATCCGTCAAAATCTCTTTATCAACACGGGCTTCTTCAACAACAGATTCAAATTGATATCTCTCCATTATTCGTTTCTGGTTTAAGGCTTAACATGCGAAAAAGGGATTTCAAGGATAATTAAATATGAAAAGGATAAAATCATTAGAAAGGCAAATTGAAGACACAGATAAAGAAGTCATACCTCTCAGTTCATCATTCTTCTTGCGAAGATTGTCGCGATCCAACAAAACATTTTGGAGATTTTGATTTTCGAGACGAAGAGTATTACACTTTAAAGTCATCATTTGGAGATTCTTATTCAAGGTTTCAACCTCTTTTTCAAAAGTTGTTTGCGAAGCAGCTCTGTCAGAGCCAAAATAGTTAATCAGAATTTCGTAAATACCAGACTTGACAGGATCAATGGGAGACTTCTTAACATCATCCAGAACCTCAGACAAAACTTTGAAAGCAATATTTAAAGGAAGAGGCTCAGGCAGAGAACTGGCAATGATAAAAGATTGGGAAACATTATCAATAGGAGGAGAAGAAATTTCATTCATAGAAGGATTAATAAGGGGGGTTTCAATCATTGAAAGGTCAGTTGAAGGGATGAAATCTGAGGCAACCTTTTCGAGAATTGGAGATAATGGTTTAACTTGTGAAGATGTCGCAGGAGATTTTGAAGGGATAAGTAAGTGAAATGGAACAGAGGTTTCAACGGTTTTGAGGTGGCGAGATTTCTTGAGAGGTTTGTTGGCATCCTTATCACCCTACGAATCACAATCCGGAAAAGAAATATAGGCAACAATATTGTTATTAGAAAAGAATAATGTTTCTTACCACCTTCTGATCCGCAGACTTTCTTTTGTTTACAACAACCTTATGCTGCGATTTGGAAATATTAGGGTTCTGAACCGTAAATTTGGTGTTAGAGGCATTTTTGCTGAAATAACAACAGTATGGGAATCACATAAACAACATCAAATAAGGCAGTAAGCAAGATCAATTTCATCAAAACCTATAAGAAAGAAAAAAGAAAACTAACCTCGATGAATCCATTGAATACACCAGCAGGAAGATTAATTCGTAAAAAATAAAAAAAGAAGAAAATTACGAACAGTGAAGATCTACAGAGGAAACAATATGGGAATGGACGAAGAATTAATAAGGTTGAAGAAGGAAGATAGAAGAAAAATTACAGCAGAGGAATTTAAGGAGAAAAAGATGAAGTTGCAGAGAAGATGAAAAAGAGAGTAAAAAAGAAGAAAAGGGAGAGTAAGAGAAATATATATAGAGGAGATTTTCGAGAAGATAAACACAATTAATACGAAAAGACGTGAACGGTTGAAAAGCAGCGGTTACAGAAGACGTGTCAAGAAACAGATGGGAGAAAAGATACGTGTGAAAAATACAGAATATGAAATGATGGATAGCTGCGACATTTCTCACATCGTTCTCTACTTCGCAGAGAAGATATGAGAAGAGGCAAGATGTAGGATCAGAATCTCGCAACAATAATGCTTCAACGAAATTATTAACAACACAACACGACAGTGTCGCAGAACAACTTCAGAAACGACATAATAAACGACATCATCCAAATCATGAGAAAAGTGTGACGATCCTACGAAAATAAGGAAGTTTGCGAAAATGAACATTTGCAAACTTGTGAAAGTACCGCAAGACAAATCCGAAAATAAAGGTTAGATTAGCTGTCATCCACTATGTAAAGCTCTATATAAAGAGCCGATCAGCTGTAAGGAAGAGAAAGATCTTTTTTGAGTGAGAAGCAAGTAAATAGGAGAGAGAAAATTTAGAGCAGAGGTTATTCTTGATTCCTTTATCTTTTCTTGTAAGATTATTTAAAGATTCATCAATAAAATTGAGATTGTTAATCTAAAAATGAGTTGAATGTTAATGAAATCTTGTGAGGGGTGTAGTGTAGGATTTCCTGCAACTACATAATGGCGCTAGAAACAAGGACTGGAGATTGAAAACTGAAGATTGTTGTTGAGATTGTTCAAATCAAGAAAGTGATTAAACAAATCAGTGAACTAGTTAAAAGAAAAATGATTAGAGTCAATGAAGATGACAAAAGATTGGAGTGTAATATGATAAGAAAAACAATGGTTAATGAATTCCATGAAAACATCAAAGGAAGGATACATAAACGAGATTTTGAAGGAAGAAAGGTTATGGCGGTAGAAAAAACATCACCCTTGAAAGAATGGGAAAAGCAAAAAATCACATTCATGGCAGCAGAAATACCAAAAGAAAATTTGAGCCACACATCTCCATTGGTTATTACAGTACCTATTACACGAAAAGAGAAGGGGACAACAACAAAATCCATTAAAAGAATGGATATTGAACAGATTTTTACTCGATACAGGAAGTTCAGTGGATATAATATTCTATCATGCGTTCAAAGGAATGGGATTCAAAGATGAAGAAATGTCTTGTTCAACTTATCTTGTTCATGGCTTTGGAAAATCCACAACAAAACCTAAAGGAGAAATAGTGGTGTGAATTCCACTAGGAGAGATCGAAACACAAGGGATATTATGCGTAGTGGATATAGAATCACCATATAACATGCTGTTGGGGAGGCCATGGATACACGCAATTAAAGCTGTAGCATCAACGCTACATCAATGCATCAGGTTCCCCATGCCAAATGGAGTAGGTGAAATTAGAGGAGATATTGACAATGCGAAATTATGTTATCAAATTGAAGTAAAGCATTATGAAGGAAATCCTAGGGAGTGGTGGAAGGAGTCTTGGAATATGTAGCATTTTCGGTCTCTGTTATGTGTCTATTAAATACGAATACTAATACATTGTGTTGCTGTGATATGTTCAGAGACCAAACCCTTGCATAGTGATTTTGTTTTTTTTCTCTATGATATTTTCCGGGTGACTTATTCGTGTCGAGTATATGCACACGAGGATTGAGGAGGTATTGATATAAAGAAAATCCTTGTAATGATGTCACTATCGTCATGCGGTCTTATTTTAGATCATGAGCCTGAATGAAGTTTACCTGATGTTTACAATCAGCACGAGTAAAACCGAGGAGAGGATATTTAGTTGTAGTCATCGTAGAAATGAGAGAAGTATTATAGCCTCGGAGTGCAAGGCTGATGAAGTCCAACTGAAACCTACGATGATGTTCATGAGGTCATTCTCTGAGTAAGAATATAACATGATGAAGAACCGTATTTTGTAATCACTTTTCAGAAATGAGGCATCAATTATTCATCCAACCTCGGGTGAATCTATATGGGTTCTGGAGGAGCAGGTGTATGTGGTTGGTTTTTGGAATGTTCTATGGTATAAAGAATAAATGTAAAGGAGAAGATCGCAACAAATCGGGTGGAAACTATACCTAAGATCTATTTTAGAGAGAATTGTTGTTCTATGTAGCTCGTCTAATTATTCAACAATGTATGGAATAGGGAACTTGTCCTTAACAGTTATTGTGTTGGGTTTGTGACAGTCCATACAAATTTGTGTGTTGTTCTTCTTTTTGACCGAAAACAAATGAGCAGTCAAAGGACTATGACCTAGTTTGATCAAGCCAGCCTAAACATTTCAGAATTCTTTCTAGAGTTCTCTCGAAGATATTTTAAGTTCGATGACTTTTATTGTTGATTATCGAGATGTTTTGTTAGTCGACCAGGATACAAATCCTCTATCCATGACTATATTGCTAATAATATGATAAATCCTACTCCTGTAGTTCAAGAACATGCGGAAAAGCCCATCTCCTATGCAAAGATGATATCTACTACGTAAAATCAAGGGGTTTTTCTTTCTCAAGCCAAAACATATTGTGAAGAATAATGTTTTATCAAATAAGATATCTGAAGATGAATATCTTAGAGGTGTCGATTAATGTAAAAATAATTTAGTTGGGTGTTCAATTTTTCCTAATAAAGATTGAAGATATACATAAGAAAATAGTTGCTTAGAGTATCACCTTCCAACATTTCCTGGGAAATTTATTCTCATGGGAATGGTTACTTTTGCTTTTGTTTCAATTCAAGCGATATTGTTTTAATGATTCATTATATTGGTTAAATCTCTTTGAAACCTTATATGCACTTACAACGATGGACTAAGGATTTCAGTCCTGAATATCAAAGACAAATCCTTGTTAAAGTGTGGGCTCGTCTATATGGCGTTAATTTGAAATATTGGTGTAAGAAAACCATATTCAAAATTTCAAATAATGTAAAAACAAAATAGTCCAAAACGTTCCTCGGTCATACTCGGTGGGTACCTTGTAACGAGGAGCGATGAGCGATGAGATCGGACTTTGGAAATCTCCAAAATTCGGACTCATACTCGGAACCTATTTATTAAAAATTTATATATAATACTCATGAGTCATGACTTATACCTAGTGTTAGAGCACTGCTAGGTCGAACTCGCAAGCGTTGCTATCTCAAGCTTGTTGTCAAGTTTAGTTTCCAAAACTATAGGTCTTGATTTCTAGTCTACTTATAGCTAAGTCTCGGATTAGGATAGAAAGTGTAGTTTAGCATTAGACTTCACGGGGTTCATCGATTGAAGACGAAGAATTACTAAGGGGAGCTTGTGCAACTTCATCAACAAAGTGTATGTGGAGACTTGAACTCATCTATCACTCAAAAGTCTATCTACTCTATCTCCTATTTGAGACAAAAGTCGTATAGCTATATAGACTTCAATTATACACATTTGATATTTCGGGCTGAGTTTAACTCGCTTACATATTTCTTGAAATATGTTGGTAAGCTTTCTCTTTAACCAAGTTCATCTTATATTCTTGACGAAAGTCAAAATATGATCATGTGAAAATTGCCTTGTAACATCTTACATGATTTGTGTGAGACAGTCATTTGATGTAGACTCGGAATGTTTCGTATTGATCATTCGATCACTTGAAAATTACTTTGAAGCTAATAGTTTGTGTGAGACAGCTATTGTCGTCTTCTAAGAATGTTTCAATGATTGAAATGGGAGTTTAGAACACTTAACCATAATTGGATTTAAGCACAGTATGCATACTTGCATATGTGATTGGTCACAGACCGGAATACGGTATGCATACCCGTATGCGTACTGGCAAGGTCAGGTAAAGTCCGGGAGCTAGAGTATGCATACATGTACGCGTAATGGCGAAGTCAGTTGAAGTCTTGGTACTATAGTATGCGTACCTGTATGCGTACTGGAATCAACTGAAGTTTGGAAGTGTACGAAAATATGCGTACCCGTTTGCATAATGGCGAACACAGTCCAAGTCCGGCTACTTAGGTATGCGTACCCGTTTGTATACTTGAGTGGGTTATGTTCTAAAGTCAGTTTGTTCATGAACGAATACATTTATATATTAAGGAATGCAATCTTTTGCAAACAATGGCTATAATGTTCATGAATTGATTCGAGTGAATCAAAATCGATTTTGCTTCAATTATGTCTTGTATACTTTTATGAGAATATAAATAATTGAAAAACTCTAGAACTAGTTTCGTTTGAGTCATTTGAACTAGTTATGGTTAAGATGAATAAGGTTGATATGAAGTGTTCATATGGCTAACTTCGGTTAACTATTGTTGAGACAACAAAGGTGAAAACGTTTAGGTACGGTTACTCATATCTAAATGAAGTCACTTTTCATTTGTGTGTAACAAGCTAAGTTCGATCTAACGGTTGAAAGACATTAGCTTGAGTCTAATTAGGTTTTCATATAACGGTGAATATTGAATGCTTTGTCACTAAGGTAGCATTGATTGTAAACCCTGATTTGAAGACTATATAAGGGAGAACTCTAGCAACTGGGAAACCTAATCCCCACACCTCATGTGTGATACTAGTTGTGACTAGATTTGATTCTACTTTAACCTAAAGTTTTTTCCAAAACCCTGTAGGTTAACGACTTGAAAACTTCATTGGCATAAACTGTGAATATCTAAACTGTGAATTAGTACGGTATGCGTACTTGTATAATTAATACCAGTTTATGCCACGAAAAGTACCTGTAGGTTAGAACTAATAACCATGATTGGATATAACACATTATGCGTACTTGTATGCTAACTGTTGCAAGTTATTCCTAGTCCGGGAACCATGGTATGCATACACGTATGCGTACTGGTTGGTTCAGTGAAAGTCCGGGAACTTAGTATGCATACCCGTATGCGTACTAGCCTAAGTTCAGTTTCAGGAAATTCATCTGAGTTTGGAAAGGTATGCGTACCCGTTCTCATATTGGCGAACCCAAACTTAGTCCGACCACTTAGGTATGCGTACTCGTTTGCATACTTGAGTAGGTTATGTTCTAAAATCAGCTTTTTCATGAACTAATACATTTATATAATAAGGAATGCAATCTTTTGAAAACCATGGCTATAATGTTCATGAAATGATTCGAGTGAATCAAAATCAATTTTGCTTCAATTGTATCTTGTATACTTCTATCAGAATATAAACAATTGAACAACTCTAGAACTAGTTTCATTTGAGTCAATTTAACTAGTTATGGTTAATATAAATAAGGTTGATATGAAAGTGTTCATATGGCTAACTTCGGTTAACTATTGCTGAGCCAAAAAAGTGTACACGTTTGGGAACAGTTACTCATACCTAAATGAAGTCACTTTTCATTTGTGTGTAACAAGCTAAGTTCGATCTAACGGTTGAAAGATATTAATTAGCTTGAGTCTAATCAGGTTCTCATCTAACGGTGAATGTTGAATGCTTTGTTACCAAGGTAGCATTGATTGAAAACCCTGATTTGAAGACTATATAAGGGAGAACTCTAGCAACTGGGAAACCTAATCCCCACACCTCCTTTGTGATACTAGTTGCGACTAGAGTATATTCTCCTTTAACGTTAGGTTTTTCCAAAACCCTGTAGGTTAACGACTTGAAGACTTCATTGGGATTGTGAAGCAGACCCAACTATTTTCTCTGTAGTGTATTTTGATCTTGTTGTTTTCTATCGTGATTGAGTACTATCTTCTCTAAGATTTGCTCTAGATTTAATCTCCGATAGGAAAGATAAAAAGTAGTCACAAACATCCTCGTCTCATCGTTTGTGATTCCACAATATCTTGTTTCGCCACCATACGAATAAGATTATTGTGAGGTGATTGATATTTGTAGGATGTTCTTCGGGAATATAAGTCCGATATATCAATTGGTTCATGTTCACCTTGATTTATCAAAATACAAAACAAAACTCATAGGTATATCTGTGAGAGACAAATTTATCTATTCAATAGATTTTTCTGTGTGAGACAGATTGGTTTATCAAGTCTTCGACTTTGGGTCGTAGCAACTATTAGTTGTGGGTGAGATCAGTTAAGGTAATCAAGTGCGCAGAGTCCTGCTGGGATTTAGAGGCGTAAGGAACGCGACAAGACCTTGATCAATGTGAGATTGGTTAGGGATCAACTACATTCCAGTCTGAAGTTAACTTGGAGTAGGCTAGTGTCTGTAGCGTCTTAATACAGTGTGGTGTTCAAATATGGACTAGGTCCCGGGGTTTTTCTGCATTTGCGGTTTCCTCGTTAACAAAATTTCTGGTGTATGTGTTATTTCTTTCCCGCATTATATTTTCTATATAATTGAAATATCACAGGTTGTGCGTAAGTTTAATCAATTGTGAATCCAACCTTTGGTTGTTGATTAAATTGATTGACACTTGGATATTGGTTTTTGATACCGTCCAAGTTATTTCTTATATTCACCCGGTCTCGCAAATTCATATTTTTTTGATTGCGGATTGAATTGAGAAATAGAGATATAACTCTTTGATATACTTTTCTTAAGTTTGAATCTGACTGTCTAGTTGATTCTCTTGAAAGTATATTAAAGTTAGTCCATACAGATTCCTAAGCGAAATATTGGGTGTGGTTCTTAGACCCCCGCTTTTTCACCTAGTACTCGGTTGATTTATATATAATAATCGGTTTCCTCGGCAGATTACTCGGCGAGTACTCGCCAAAATCGGTCTCAGAAATCACATCGTTCATTTACCTTGTAGCGAGTACTCGCCGATTACTTGGCCGAGGAGACCAATTTCTACTACTTCGTGTAAGAAAACCATTGGCGCTGGATGTATGACAATACTCCTAATCGAGCATATGGTTCCTTTGCAAGAGTTCTTATGGAAATTTTTTCTTCGAGAAGTTGCATGATGAAATTTCAGTTGACAGCAATGGGTTTGTGTTCATGTCATACTTTACATATAGAAGGTTGCCTTCTTTGTGCACCTATTGTAAATCAATTGGACATCGTTTAGGAAAGTACAAGCCTTGACCTGAAGTTGTGAGGACTAAGATTGTTGAAAAACAACATAATGGAAAGAGTGATAGGCAGGAGTATAGAAATGAAAACTTAATGCAATATGTGGAAAAACCCGAGTCAACTACCTTTCAAGATAGTAATTTGGTGCTAAGAGACTTTTCGTGGCATAAACTGTGAATATCTTGATTGATATACCAATATTTTAGATATTGCAAATGTATATCATGTTGTATATTCCAACTCACTGGTTCCTCATAAACTGGTGAACAACGTGTTATTTCCGGTGTATCATACTAGATATGAAAATTCTAATACAACATATAACATCCAGGTAAGTAGTATTGAACCTGAATCCCTAAAGAAAATATCTAAACAAGATGCTAACCAATTTATTGAGAAAATTACAACAAGAGTTTGCAGTAAAAGCTCAAATACCGCTACTAGTCTTCGGAGTAATATTGTTAATGATGTGAGTCACATTTCCTTCAAAGGGACTCGCTGGTCAGATTTATCTACGGAGGAATGTGAAATTATTCCCAAAGAATAAGATATAGCCAGCGAATCTTCTACCAGAAGTCATGGCAGCTAGTATGGATAAAAATACATTTAGTAATCTAATCACGTTTACATATGATATTGATTATGAAGACTATACAACATTTTCATCATCGTCGTTGTTGATACATGAAAAATAACTACCATTTAATAAGGCAAATATGTTCTTAAAATAGGTCAAGTATAAGAGGTGTAATGGGGACTTGGGGACTAAATCCCAAGCCCCACGGAGGAATCCATGGATTATGGGGGATAAGGAAGGAATTAAAGAGAAGATTAGAGGTCATAATAGGGGGAATGAAAACTAGATTAAATAAAGAGGTTTTGGAGACACGTGGCATGATGTCATGGGAAGGAGAAGTTTTGGGAATATCTATAAATAAGGGAAAGAAATACAAGAGAACATGTTGGGATTGGGTATGTTGTGGCTAGTACTTGTAGAACCAATATCATATTCACCCCTCAACAACCATTACTGGAGAACATGGTGGTTGAAAATATCCCTTCTCTCCAGTCGCATGGTTTTCGGTCTTTTTCGTGTTTAAGTAAAAAAATAATACTTAAACATAACAAGGAATTTACTTGAAAGCTCCTGAAAAACTTTTTCTGATGCAACGTTTTAGATGAGATTGTTGATATAATTTCTCGTACTCTACTAATTTTTATTTTTGTTTTTATTGTTCGTTTCTGCTTCTTTATTTAGAAGATTATGAATTTATGTACCCTATCCTGTTTTTTTTTTTTTTTAAATATTGCTAATTTCTTTATCTTAGAAAAACTGGTTGGTTTGTGAGGGGGTTACAGATAAGGATGTTATCAGTGGGAATGAAGGGTGTTACTAGCAAAAGAGTATGAATTCACAATATTAAAAAACTAGATCCAGAGTTAAAGCATAGAAAATAATTGAACATCGATGCTCTCATATCCACCATAAGAGGGTGAGAATGATTGTGAGGTGAGGTGAAAGGAGTATAGAGGATACCCAACCCTTAGCACCACAATTTTAGAGCGCTTAACGGGATAATGATATGTTGAAGTGAGAAAACGAACTTAATGGTTTGATGAAGTTCTTGGATAAGAAAAAATAATCTTCTGATGCAATGATAATGGAGTTACAGATTTTGCAGTGAATAGTCGCTGAAAATTAAAGCGAAAAGCACGAGGCAAATTTTTGTTTGTAAATGAAAACAGAAATCATGGGTAGTAACTAGATATACTTCCAGATGGGGTCGATGTCATGATAATTGGTTGGGTTCGATAAGAAAACCTATACGTTCATGGATGTGCATATACCTAACGAATAATGTTGTCATTATAGAGTATCAACAACCCCAGAGTCGATCGAGATGGTCAATATTTTTAGCTTGATTTGAGGTGGGAATATGGTGGAGAGATTATGAATTTCCTATCGGCCAGATGAGGAATAAAATTCATTTACCATAATGTGGGATGAATTAGGGTTACTAGAGAAATAAAAAGTCATTAGGAGTTGTGGAACCCGATTGAATTCAACTAATATGATTTTCAATATGGCAAACACAATGTGATAAAGTGTTTTAACATTATATCCCTTTCAAAATGGGTGAGAGTAAAGGTGTAGTAACAAAAAAACTAAGCTAACTCGTCTTACGCCCAAAAATATTTTTCAATTTTAAATTTACAATGAATGTCTTAGGCGACAGATCATGTGTCGGAAAATGATGATTTTCCAACTCTCCTTCAGATAAAAGAGTGTTTGGTTAAGTTTTGGGGAAAAGGGGCCTCCTTCCAAGTTCTAATTTTCATGAGAATGACATCTCCCATTCTGGTATGTTATCACTAGAGGGACGATCAAATTTAGAAACCGCATCAACCACAACATTGGATACTATTTGGGATAATGGGAAACACAACTTAGATTGGCCCTCTAAATTTGTTTCTAAGCTATCTTGTATAATCTTGGACATGCGATGGAAAAAGTGTAAATAACTCAATTTGAAAGTCATTCAACTTGACACTAACTTTGGAATATCTCCTTTCTCTCTCCTCCTCTCTATCCCACTCATTCTTCTCCAACAACACCATCAAGAACAACCCTTCTCTGCTCAGATCTAGTCCATCTTTGGACTAGATCTGAGTAGATTTCTTCATTATTCCTTGTTTTCTAGGTTAGCTATCAGTTTAGTTTAGTTTTTATTATGTTTTCTACTTATCTACACCATTATGGTGGTTTTATCTACTCTTTTGAGGTTTATATTCGTTTTAATGGCGATTCTTGGTTATTGGGTTGGTTTTTAAGATCAATAGTGATGCTCTCCAACGACGAAATCTTCACCTTGGTTGTCTCCGGCGACGGAATCTTCATCATCAACTTATCCGGTGACGGAATATCCATAGGTGGTCCTTTTGACGACGAAAGCTTCATCACTAGTTACAAGAGATTTGAGAAATTAACTCCTACTTTGGGAGCACATCTTCCTATAGAAGAAAAACAAACTAAATGGTCGGAAGTTAATTCCGTGAAAAACTATCCTTCTTCCGATTTAATCGGATCTTTTTCATACTTGTATTTGTCTTACTCCGGTAATCCTTCTCTTTCTCTTGACGGATTTCTCGATATTGTACTTTTACGGTATGTTCTTGCTTTGTATTCTCTTATTTTCGATCTTAAACTCATTGTAACTTCGAATTTTCATTAATGAAAAGGTTCCTTGTTTATATTAAAAAAAAAAATCTTTGGAATATCTTAAACTATCGGTTTTCCTTTTCCTTTCGTTTGAATTTCAGTTAATGTAAAATTACATGTAAAAGAATTTCGATGACACCTCCCTGCCCAGAGCTAGAAAAAATAATATGGTAAAGAAGACAAAAGGTTAACATATTATTGTTAAGAAGGTTATTATTGGGGCGTCACCATCCAATAGAGGGGCTTCACTTGGATATTTAATGACCAAAAATCTAGTTGTGGGGTACTTTTGATTCAATAGAAACTGTCCAAACTACCCTTAAATTAAAATTAAAACTTACAAACATAAACAAAACCTAATTTCTATTCTTCATTCTTCACATTTCAATTGCTCTTCTTCTTCCTCTCCTTTTTCTCTTCATCCTCTTCAACGATAAATCCATTTGAATTCATATCATCGAACAAACCCATAGTGTATGTAAGGTAATAATCGAACAAACCCATCTTTGTTTACTCGTTTTTGTGCTTAAAATAGGTTAGATTGAATGAAATGAAGTAAAATTAGGGTTTCAGTAACGTTTCTGCTAGTGCTACTTCTAGGTTCGGTGCTTCTTTTCTAGACGTAATTTTAGTTTATGAAGAAATCACGGCCATGTTTGGATTAATTCCAACCGTAGAATTTTATTTACATGTAGTTTTACGTCCATCTTCCTTTTAATTCCAACCGTAAAAATTGGTTTTACGTTCAGGTTTGGATTGATTCCAACCGTAGAAATTGATATTACGTCCAGGTTTGGATTAAACCGTAGAATTTTATTTGCATGTAGTTTCACGTCCAGGTTCCTTTTGATTCCAACCGTAGAAATTGATTTTACGTCCAAGTTTGGATTGATTCCAACCGTAGAAATTAATTAAATTAAAATTAACTAAAAGATTTTCGGTCATTACAAAATTATTTGAGATAAGGAGTTTTTGATATTATTTCTAGATAACCTTTTTTTTGTCCTATTAGGTGAAGTCCCTCTAATGGAATGTGACGTCCCAATAATAATGGGTTGACAAATTTAGAATCCAAGCACACCATGCATAGGCATAGACAATAACATGCATACAAAAATTTACCAAATGACAAAAATACAAAATTTTACATGTGCAAGCACGTGATATTAGTATGGTCTACTCTACCCAATTTTTTAGGCCCAAGACTATATAATACGATATCTACATTTAATAATATATCTTGCTCCCTTAACGAAAATGAAAGAATACCTAGATTTATCAGAATAATTTGTCGTGTCCTTCAATAATGGTGCTAAAGATTCCACATGTCCACCAATCTTATCATCATAAAGTTTTGACTATTGACGATTATTGACAAACTCCGGAAAGGATCAAGAGGAGTTAGAAGCTTAAGATCCAGAAAAAAGACCGGCAATTAAAGATTACCACCATTCGACATTGCAAGGATATCCTAACAACACGACCTCAGGCTTCTGGTGCTAGACAAACCACCCATCCGCAGATTTCATGCCTACAAAAAAGTTAGAACCATACAAAAAAAAGTTCGTACATCCAACAATTTAATCATTTTAGGGTATATTAATCTATGAAAGACTCGTATACACCGGTCAAAGATGAAAAATGAAAGATTTTATAGTATCTAGGAGGACGAGGCTTGATATTAGTGATCGGAGTTTTAAACTTGTCAGCACAAGTTCTTTTATCCTCGAATAAAAAAATAGAGCGCAATATAACCATAGAATTTCCCATTGGATGGTTGTCTCGAAAAATCTCATTTGAAGCAACTACAACGAAGAATCTTTGTCTTAATTACCGGAGACCTTGCCAAAAATGCATAGGACAGGCAGGCGAGAATCTAGACGGTGGTGCAAGAAAAGTTTGGATTAAACAAAAGTAAATAATTTAGTTATCTCCTCCTCCTCCTCCTACTGGTCACATCACATGGTTTCCCACCTTCCAAACACCAAAAATCTCTTCAAATCCCGTTTTGTTTGACCCATCAACCATATTATTAATTAAATTCATTCCTCTGCATCAAAGAATATATTTTTAATTCAAACCATAAACTCACAATTCAAGAAAAAACTGTAAAATTACGTCCATCAAGAAAAAGAAAAGAAATCCTATTCATCGTACAGAGGCTCTAATAATCAATCATCATCATCATCACTAACAACATCAAACAGACATCTCCATTTCCATTTTTATATATATAATCAACTCAGTCTCCCAAAACACCAGCAATATTATACCATCAAGAAACATCACCTCTCTGTCATTTGGACACACCAAGAATCATGAATCATCATCAAACTAGCATCATCTTCTCCATTCTTCATAACTAGTTCATTTCATTCTTACAGAACCCATTTTCAGTTCTTGCTTGGTTTGGTGAAGTGGGTTTGTTTGTTAATTCTTGGAATATGGCTGCAGCATTAGAGTGTTGGTCTGGGAGTAGAGCAAGTACAGATGAAGATATGGTAGAGCAAGTTTTGATGAAAACCCAGAACAGATCAGAATCAGAATCACAAGAACAAGATGTAACTAAAGATTCATCATCGTTATTATCACCATCTTATTCGCTCATGCAAAAGAAGTTTCAGAAACTGAGTAGAAATGTAGCTACAAAGCTTAACAACATCAAGAACGCATTGAATCTTGATTCTCCAGCAGAATCAATGGAAACAAGTAGCAGAAAGATTGTTTGGGGTAGTGTTGTGAAACACTTGACACAGTTATATCCAGGTAGTCAACTTCCTGAAAAGCTCATCTCAAATATCAGAAAACATTTTGATTCTTTGCCATTGAGTTATATTCAAGCTGGGTTTGATATGAAAGATGTGTTTCTCCATATGAAGATGATTGAACAAGCTACAGTTGATGAGAATCCAGCAATTTTGATTCAAGAGGTATGTGGTGGTGGTGATAATAATGAGGTGCAGCAAGAATCTGTTTTTAAGCTTACTTTTGTTTGTAATTCTTCAATTTCTTGGTCTACAATGTCTGGGGTACTTGATAATTCATCAATTTGTTGTAAAAAGATTCAGATTTTTGAGAAGAAGTGTTTTACTTTAGGGGTTGTTGTGGTTCAAGTTCAATCGGGGCAGGAGAAATTGTTCAAGACTCGAATCGACTCGGTGTTGAAATCGGCTGTATTGAAGAAACCCAAAGGGACTAGTAGTATTAAGCTTCCATTTGGTTTGTGTGGTTGCCAAGAAGAGAATAATGGGGTTCGAGAAATCGGAAATGAAGAACAGAATTATGATGAGATTGATAGTCCGAATTCGATGCGGAATGTTCAGTTGGATTGCCCATTGCCAAGTTCTTCCTTTGTGGTTTCAGTTGATGAATGGCAGACGATTCAGTCAGGGGGAGATGAGATTAGTTCATGGCTTTTGAGTTCGGAATGTGTGGAGTTCACTGACCAGGTTGGTCCTAATTCATTCAAGGGTGTTTATAATGGATGGCTGGTTGCGATCGAGAAGATTAGAGGGTGCGAAAGGGGAAATGCGTATCAGTTTGAGATTCGGCGAGACTTGTTGGAGTTGATGAGATGTGGGCACAAGTGTGTTCTGCAGTTTCATGGAGTTTGCATTGACGAGAATCATGGGTTGTGTGTGGTGTTCAAATTGATGGAGGGAGGGTCACTTCATGATTTAATCCTCAAGGGGAAGAAGCTTCTGGCTCGAGAGATTGTAAGGATTTCGACGGATGTTGCGGAAGGGGTTAAATTTATGAATGATCACGGTGTCGCTTATAGAGATTTGAACGCGAACAGGATACTTCTGGATCGACAGGGAAATGCTTGTTTAGGGGATATGGGTATTGTCACAGTCTGCCAGAGCATGGGGGAAGTGATGGAATACGAAACGGACGGTTACCGGTGGTTAGCTCCCGAGGTTTGTTTCCCCTCACTTTTTAGTATCCCCCTATTAGTGTCTTTGCAGCGTTAGCGTGTAATTTAACTATTTTGGTAAGACATGCCTGAATTTGCTTCATAATGTGCTTAGTATTGTTTGCCTTTATGCAAGCACATATGCTTAAGATGTCTTCTCCATTGATGTTTTTGGTTGCGCTAGTGCTAGTTCCTTTAGAATGGTGGATCCCATTGCGTTCACCCTTTATGACTTTGTATTATGCTGTCTTCTGTTTCTAATCAAGATTAAGAATGTTTACCTCATCTTATTGCTGCTTAAACTTTTTTTTTGTTCTATCTTGGAACAGATTATTGCAGGTGATCCAGAGAGCGTAACAGAAACATGGATGAGCAATGTGTATAGTTTCGGAATGGTAGTATGGGAGATGGTTACTGGGGAAGCAGCATATTCCTCTTTTTCGCCAGTTCAGGCGGCAGTGGGAATTGCAGCATGTGGTTTAAGACCGGAAATCCCGACGGATTGCCCGCAAACATTGCAGTCTTTGATGACAAAATGCTGGAACAATTGTCCTGCAAAACGACCTCAGTTCTCTGAAATACTGGCTATATTGCTAAAACCCAACAACAAGAGTAGATAAAAAGGGGTAGAGCATTAAAGCTTCTCCATATTAGGTAAATTTAGCAAATACTGTTTCAGTAAGATAAAATGGATCGTGTCTTTTCTTTTTTCCCTATGCCTTTTGTAGGTTCTGGCATTGCATGTCCAAAAATGTAGATTGGAAAAAGCATTTTGTATGCAGAAAATCAAGAAATAAATTCGCTCTTGCTTTTTCTTCACGCAAAATATTAAGTAGGTTCATAAAGCTTTTGGTGTTGGTTTCTTGAAAAATTTGAAAAGAGATCAGCAACCTCTCATACTCACCGGAATAAAAACCCGGGTGAAGCTATCATCCACGTGTTCATTTTTCGTCACCCATTGTGCAAGGCCTCTCTTTCCTTGTGGAGATTTTGATACTTTGTATGGTCCTCTTTGTTGGTCTCAAATTATGTGGTGCACGTATAGAGATATGAGTGGTGGGGTAAATTAAGGTGGTAATAAATATAGTTTAATTTGAGTTAGGTGGTGCTGTGATGATGATAATGGAGAGTTACAAACATGTTAACCCTACACTTGATTGTTTTTGCTGAAGAATAACAACCAAGAATATTGAGTGAAGGGGACCTAACCCAACAGTGACCCTTTCAGTTCAAACTAATGGGCCGAAAATGAAAACTTCTGAAATACCTATTTTGTCTTTTTTTGGGACTATTCAAAAAATAGGGGGACTATTCTTAAGTTTTTGGGGTGGATATTGGTAGTAATTTTCAGTCATATCTTTTTTAATACTTACTTTATCCTTGATAATTAATTTAGTTAGTGTGATGATTAATTAGTGTTAGTGTAATGATTAATAACTGATTAGTTAGTGATTAGTGAGTTATTAATAGGATTGTTTTGTTATAAACATTATTTTGAGAGAGAAGAAGAAGAAGAAGGAAATAGGAAGAAGAAGATGGGTGAACCCAAAAAATCTTTTTTTTTGAGTTTAGTAATTGTGATATGAGTGATTCATGTGATGATACCTCAGACTCAGAATCAAAACCCCCTTTACCTCCTAGTATATTTGTCAATACTTCTAATGATTCAAATATGAGTTATTTGTTAGATGATGAAAACCTTTTGACCCAAGCTCAAGCAAACGAACCAAATGATGGATTTTATCAGCCACACACCTGAAGATGAAGCTATGGGTACTCATTTTTTTTGTCTATCTCATATTTAGTTAATGTAGCTAGAATTGTGCAAATATTTGGCCAAACTAAAAATTTCAGAAATAAAATTCGGTTAGGTCAATCTAGTTCGGTTATCTAGACTGCAGAAAAGGTAACCGAACCATTCTGAATGTGTAGTTCGGTTACTAAAATTTGCAGACGCAGATAACTGAACTACATTTTAATGGAGGTTTTTGAGAGTTCGGTTATATTTTTCCAGAAAATGTAACCGAACTATTTTTTATAGAGTTTACAGTTCATAGTTCGGTTTAGATGTTTTAAGTACTTATGTTACCGAACTTTGTGTTCGGCAAGATCGAAAAATAATTTTAAAGGGAATAGATAACCGAACTCAAAGTTCGGTTTAGTCGCGTTTTTCATTTTCATGGCCGAACTTTACCACAGAAAATATAATGATTGAGTTCGGTAAGGCCCCAAAATCCTTTATGGTTGCGAGGTAACCGAACTTTCTGTTCGGCAGGGTCGATAAAAATTTTACATTGCGGAAATTATAAGTGTTTCTTGTTTGTGGTTTTGACGTTGTGCTATTACTTGTAGGTTCAACCAATGGAAAATCAACCTTCCCCAGTTGGTATTTTGTACGATGACACATCCCATCACTACATGAATGACTTGGTATTCAAAAATACGGAAGATGCAAAGAGTTGGGCTCGACAACATGCACAAAAAGACATGTGCGTATTAGTATTGAATGTGAGACAAAGCAATACTCGCTTTGAAATGGTTTGTGAGAGAAGCGGTGATCTCGATAAAAGCCACAAGAGGAAGGGTTATGTTTATAAAGGAAAGACAAATAGGAAGAACAAAACTTTCTCAAAGAAGATTAATTGCCCATTCAAGCTTGCATTTAATTACAACGAAGATTTGGGTGGATGGGTTCTCTACAGGGTTATGCAAGGTTGTCATAATCATCCTCGTCCGGAGCATCTTGAAGGACATTTCATGGCGGCAAAGTTAACTCCTCAAGAGATGGACAAGGTAGCTAAAATGAGGACAATGGGTATTTCACCGGTTCAAATGCTCCAAATACTAAAGGAGGATAACAAGGATAACTACTCATCTTTGTCCATAATTTACAATGCAATTGAGACAATTAGAAGGAAGGAATGGAGAGATAGAAAAGTAATGCAACAATTGTTTTCTTTTTTTGGCCCAAGAGAAAAACTACGCGGTTCAAAAGGATGTGGATTCGGAAGGAGAGATAACACAACTCTTTATTGCGCATCCGACGAATGTTCAATTGGCTCAATGCTTTCATGAAGTTCTAATAATGGATTTCACTTATAAGACAAACAAGTACGAGATGCAATTTTTGAATATTGTTGGGCGTACTTCGACGAAGTCACCGTTTACCGTGGCGTTTTGTTTCTTAAGAGATGAGCAAGAACCTAGTTACATTTGGGCACTAAAACAAGTTAAGGAAATCTTCCGAGGTGATGATATTCCCGGGGTTATAGTGACGGATAATGATGTTGCATTGATGAATGCAATAGAGGAAGTGTTCCCACTAGCACATAATATGCTTTGTACGTTCCATATATGGTGTAATTTGATGAATAGGTGCAAGCCAATAATTTGTCCACCCAAGAAAATAAGATATGAAGAAATTAAGATGCTACCGGAAAATGAACGAGCGGATGCAAAAGAGGAAGTTGAAAAAAAATACGATATAAATTACGCTAAATGGGTTGCATTCAACGGTGAATGTGAATCCTTGTGTTTGTCCCTTACCGAGGAAGAGTATTATCTAAATCTTATGGAGTTTATCGCCCGTTGGGATACTCCCGATTACCCCGGTGTTGTATCGTATGTTCTTCGCCAATGGTTGGAACCACACAAAGAGAGGTTTGTTTAAGCCTAAACCAATCATTATAAACACTTTGGAAATCAAGGGACAAGTTTAGTAGAGTCGGCTCACCACCGGTTGAAGAAGAATATCTTTAGATGTGTTGTTAATTTCGTAACCGTGTGAAATTCTATGGAAAATTACTTCAAGGGAAAGGAAAAGTTCCAAAAAAGAAAAGTTCCAAAAAAGCCGTATATTCAAAATGAAAGGAAAATATGCCGACCACTCATTGTTCAAGGGAATCCATTACAACGTATCTCGGCAATGTATGAAGTTGTTGATGATAGAAGTCGAGTTGATTGATAAGTGGGAAACCAAGGCGGATGAGGTGTGTGTGTGTAACATGAAGAAGTCTATGGGACTCCCTTGTCGCCGTATGATAATCAACTACGAGCATGGCGTAATTCCTTTAAGCGACGTTGATCCATTTTGGAAGATCTAAGTTTCACCCTCCTCCAAAGGGAGAAGAAGCCGGAGAAGAGTTCGGTGATAACGAAATGGGTAGAACCGTACTAGAGATGTATCGTGGCATGGACAAGCTCCAAAAACAATTTTTTTGGGATGACATGAGGAAAATCATATATCCACAAACGCAAGAGAATGTCTATGAACCGGCAAAAGTCAAACCCAAAGGTAGACCAAGCAAAAAAGAAACTAAAAAGAAACTAAGAGAATATGCAAAGGTGTTACGTAAGAAGAATAGTGAGCAAAACGCAAATAATAGAGATCCTTGTAGTTGCAGGAAATCCTACACTACACCCCTCATATGATTTCATTATTAATCAACTCATTTTTAGGTTTACACTCTTAATTTTATTGATCAACTAATCTTTGAATATTTTTAAAAGAAAAGATAAAGAAATCAAGAATGATCTCTACTCTAGACTTTGTCTCTCCTATTTACTTGTTTCTTACTCAAAAAAGATCTCTCCCTTTCTTTACAACTTGAACGACTATTTATAGGGAAATACATAGTGGATGACAGCTAATCTGTCCTTTATTTTCGGGTATGATCTGCGACATTCTCGCAACTTTACCAATATTAATTTCGCAAGCTCTCTAATTTTCGCAGGACTATCACATCGTTCTCGTGATCGTAGCTGACGACATTTATTATATTCTTCCTGAAATTGTTCTGCGACGCTGTTTTATTGTGTTGTTGATAATTTTGCTGAAATATTGTCGTTGCGAGATTCTGATCCTACATCTTGCCTCTTCTCTGCGAAGTAGAGAATGATGTGAGAAATGCCGCAGCTGTTCTCCTCTTCATATTCTTCATTTATCACAAATATTCTTTCTTCCATCTATTTCTCGACACGTCTTTTGTAACCGTTGCTTTTTAACCGCTTATATCTTTCCGTATTAATCGTGTTTATTTTTTCGAGGAGAAATTCCCTCTATATATATTCCTTCTCACTCTTTTTTTTTTTTTTTTTTTTTTTTTTTTC